>NW_026735351.1:0-137062 GCF_949786415.1 Peromyscus eremicus
CAGTTTCCGGTCCTATGAGCAAGAATTGTTTTCTGGTAAGAAGAGTCACTATTGCGCTCCCATTGTCATACACAGGACAAATATCACTGGCGTCTGTTCCCAGCATGTACAGTGTATTGGACTGAAGAGGAGCTACTGTTCTTGTCAGTTTCCCAAGCAGAATTGAACTAGATATGGCCTGTGTGTAGGAAGCACAGTGCTTTTGTACTGAGCAAGCTCACTCTTTGAACCCATAGGAAACACAGTAGAGTAGAAGAGTGATCTTTTCTCAAAAGAAGAGTGTGTTTCTTGTAAGGCGAGCTAGCATTTGTTTCCCAGTCATAAATGGAGTTCAATCACATGCAGTTTCTGGTCCTATGAGCAAGATTTGGTTTCTGGTAAGAAGAGTCACTATTGTGCTCCCATTGCCATACACAGTGCAAATAGCACTGGCGTCTGTTCCCAGCAAGTACAGTGTATTGGACTTAAGAGGAGCTACTGTTCTTGTCAGTTTCCTAAGCAGAGTTGAACTAGATATGGCCCCTGTGTGTAGGAAGAACAGTTCTTTTGTTCTGAGCAAGCTCACTGTTCGGACCTCATAGGAAACCCAGTAGAGTAGAAGAGTGCTCTTTTCTCAAAAGCAGAGTGTGTTTCTTGTAAGGTGAGCTAGTGTTTGTTTCCCAGTCTGAAATGGAGTTGAATCCCATGCCGTTTCTGGTCCTACGAGCAAGAGTTGTTTTCTGATAAGAAGAGTCACTATTGCGCTCCCATTGCCATATACAGTGCAAATAGCACTCCCGTCTGTTCCCAGCAAGTACAGTGTATTGGACTGAAGAGGAGCTACTGTTATTGTCAGTTTCCTAAGCAGAGTTGAACTAGATATGGCCGTGTGTGTAGGAAGCACAGTTCGTTTGTTCTGAGCAAGCTCACTGTTTGGACCCCATAGGAAACACAGTAGAGTAGAAGAGTTTTCTTTTCTCAAAAGCAGAGTGTTTTATTTATAAGAGCAAGCTAGCGTTTGTTTCCCAGTCATAAAAGGAGTTGAATCCCATGCAGTTTCTGGTCCTACGAACAAGAGTTGTTTTCTGGTAAGGAAAGTCACATTGCGCTCCCATTGCCATACACAGTGCAAATAGCACTCGCGTCTGTTCCCAGCAAGTGCATTGTATTAGACTGAATAGGTGGTACTGTTCTTGTCAGTTACCTAAGCAGAATTGAACTAGATATGGCCGTGTGTGTAGGAAGCACAGTTCTTTTGTTCTGAGCAAGCTCACTGTTCGGACCCCATAGGAAACACAGTAGAGTAGAAGAGTGCTCTTTTCTCAAAAGCAGAGTGTGTTTCTTGTAAGGAGAGCTAGCATTTGTTTCCCAGTCCTAAATGGAGTTGAATCACATGCAGTTTCTGGTCCTACGAGCAAGAGTTGTTTTCTTGTAAGGAAAGTCATTATTGCGCTCCCATTGCCATACACAGTGCAAATAGCACTCGCGTCTGTTCCCAGCAAGTACAGTGTATCGGACTGAAGAGGAGCTACTGTTCTTGTCAGTTTCCTAAGCAGAGTTGAACTAGATATGGCCCGTGTGTGTAGGAAGCACAGTTCTTATGTTCTGAGAAAGCTCACTGTTCTGGCCCTATAGGAAACACAGTAGAGTAGATGAGTGCTCTTTTCTCTAAAGCAGAGTGTGTTTCTTGTAAGGCAAGCTAGCGTTTGTTTCGCAGTCCTAAATGGAGTTGAATATCATGCAGTTTCTGGTCCTACGAGCAAGAGTTGTTTTCTGGTAAGAAGAGTCACTATTGCGCTCCCATTGTCATACACAGGGCAAATAGCACTGGCGTCTGTTCCCAGCAAGTACAGTGTATGGAACTGAAGAGGATCTGCTGTTCTTGTCAGTTTCCTAAGCAGAAGTGAACTAGATATGGCCGTGTGTGTAGGAAGCACAGTTCTTTTGTTCTGAGCATGCTCACTGTTCTGGCCCTATAGGAAACCCAGTAGAGTAGAAGAGTGCTCTTTTCTCAAAAGCAGAGTGTGTTTCTTGTAAGGCGAGCTAGCATTTGTTTCCCAGTCCTAAATGGAGTTAAATCACATGCAGTTTCTGGTCCTATGAGAAAGAGTTGTTTTCTGGTAAGAAGAGTCACTATTGCGCTCCCATTGTCATACACAGGGCAAATACCACTGGCGTCTGTTCCCAGCATGTACAGTGTATTGGACTGAAGAGGAACCACTGTTCTTGTCAGTTTCCTAAGCAGAATTGAACTAGATATGGCCTTGTGTGTAGGAAGCACAGTGCTTTTGTACTGAGCAAGCTCACTGTTCGAACCCATAGGAAACACAGTAGAGTAGAAGAGTGCTCTTTTCTCAAAAGCAGAGTGTGTTTCTTGTAAGGTGAGCTAGTGTTTGTTTCCCAGTCTGAAATGGAGTTGAATCCCATGCAGTTTCTGGTCCTACGAGCAAGAGTTGTTTTCTGGTAAGAAGAGTCACTATTGCGCTCCCATTGCCATATACAGTGCAAATAGCACTCGCGTCTGTTCCCAGCAAGTACAGTGTATTGGACTGAAGAGGAGCTACTGTTCTTGTCAGTTTCCTAAGCAGAGTTGAAATAGATATGGCCGTGTGTGTAGGAAGCACAGTTCGTTTGTTCTGAGCAAGCTCACTGTTTGGACCCCATAGGAAACACAGTAGAGTAGAAGAGTGCTCTTTTCTCAAAAGCAGAGTGTTTTATTTGTAAGGCGAGCTAGCGTTTTTTCCCAGTCCTAAATGGAGTTGAATCCCATGCAGTTTCTGGTCCTACGAGCAAGAATTTTGTTCTGGTAAGAAGAGTCTCTATTGCGCTCCCATTGTCATACACAGGACAAATAGGACTGGCGTCTGTTCCCAGCATGTACAGAGTATTGGACTGAAGAGGATCTACTGTTGTTGTCAGTTTCCTAAGCAGAATTGAACTAGATATGGCCGTGTGTGTAGGAAGCACAGTTCTTTTGTTCTGAGCAAGCTCACTGTTCTGTCCCTATAGGAAACACAGTAGAGTAGAAGAGTGCTCTTTTCTCAAAAGCAGAGTGTGTTCCTTGTAAGGCAAGCTTGCGTTTGTTTCCCAGTCCTAAATGGAGTTGAATCACATGCAGTTTCTGGTCCTACGAGCAAGAGTTTTTTTCTGGTAAGGAAAGTCACTATTGCACTCCCATTGCCATACACAGTGCAAATAGCACTCACGTCTGTTCCCAGCAAGTACAGTGTATCGGACTGAAGAGGAGCTACTGTTCTTGTCAGGTTTCTAAGCAGAGTTGAACTAGATATGGCCCGTGTGTGTAGGAAGCACAGTTCTTATGTTCTGAGCAAGCTCACTGTTTGGACCCCATAAGAAACAGAGTAGAGTAGAAGAGTGCTCTTTTCTCTAAAGCAGAGTGTGTTTCTTGTAAGGCGAGCTCGCGTTTGTTTCCCAATCTTAAATGGAGTTGAGTCACAGGCAGTTTTGATCCTACGAGCAAGAGTTGTTTTGTGGTAAGAAGAGTCACTATTGCGCTCCAAATGCCATAAACAGTGCAAATAGCACTGGCGACTGTTCCCAGCAAGGACAGTGTATTGGACTGAATAGGAGCTACTGTTCTTGTCAGTTTCCTAAGCAGAGTTGAACTAGATCTGGCCCGTGTGTAGGAAGCACAGTTCTTTTGTTCTGAGCAAGCTCACTGTTCTGGCCATATAGGAAACACAGTAGAGTAGAAGAGTGCTCTTTTCTCTAAAGCAGAGTGTGTTTCTTGTAAGGCGAGCTAGCATTTGTTTCCCAGTCCTAAATGGAGTTGAATCACATGCAGTTTCTGGTCCTACGAGCAAGAGTTGTTTTATGGAAAGAAGAGTCACTATTGCGCTGCCATTGCCATACACAGGACAAATAGCCCTGGCGTCTGTTCCCAGCAAGTACAGTGTATTGGACTGAAGAGGATCTACTGTTCTTGTCAGTTTCCTAAGCAGGGTTGAACTAGATATGGCCGTGTGTGTAGGAAGCACAGTTCTTTTGTTCTGAGCAAGCTCACTTTTCGGACCCCATAGGAAACACAGTAGAGTAGAAGAGTGCTCTTTTTGCAAAAGCAGAGTGTGTTTCTTGTAAGGCGAGCTAGCGTTTGTTTCCCAGTCCTAAATGGAGTGGAATCACATGCAGTTTCTGGTCCTACGAGCAAGAGTTGTTTTCTGGTAAGAAGAGTCACTATTGCGCTTCCATTGCCATACACAGGGCAAATAGCACTGGCGTCTGTTCCCAGCTTGTACAGTGTATTGGACTGAAGAGGATCTACTGTTCTTGTCAGTTTCCTAAGCAGAATTGAACTAGATATGGCCATGTGTGAAGGAAGCACAGTGCTTTTGTACTGAGCAAGCTCACTGTTCGAACCCATAGGAAACACAGTAGAGTAGAACAGTGCTCTTTTCTCAAAAGCAGAGTGTGTTTCTTGTAAGGCGAGCTAGCGTTTGTTTCCCAGTCCTAAATGGAGTTGAATCACGTGTAGTTTCTGGTCCTACGAGCAAGAGTTGTTTTCTTGTATGAAGAGTCACTATTGCGCTCCCATTGTCATACACAGGACAAATAGCACTGGCGTCTGTTCCCAGCAAGTACAGTGTTTGGAACTGAAGAGGATCTACTGTTCTTGTCAGTTTCCAAAGCAGAATGGAACTAGATATGGCCGTGTGTGTAGGAAGCACAGTTCTTTTGTTCTGAGCATGCTCACTGTTCTGGCCCTATAGGAAACCAAGTAGAGTAGAAGAGTGCTCTTTTCTCAAAAGCAGAGTGTGTTTCTTGTAAGGCGAGCTAGCATTTGTTTCCCAGTCCTAAATGGAGTTGAATCACATGCAGTTTTTGGTCCTAGGACCAAGAGTTGTTTTCTGGTAAGGAAAGTCATTATTGCCCTCCCATTGCCACACACAGTGCAAATAGGACTCGTGTCTGTTCCCATTAAGTACAGTGTATTGGACTGAAGAGGAGCTACTGTTCTTGTCAGTTTCCTAAGCAGAGTTGCACTAGATATGGCCCATGTGTGTAGGAAGCACAGTTCTTTTGTTCTGAGCAAGCTCACTGTTCGGACCTCATAGGAAACACAGTAGAGTAGAAGAGTGCTCTTTTCTCAAAAGTAGAGTGTGTTTCTTGTAAGGCGAGCTAGTGTTTGTTTCTAAGTCCTAAATGGAGTTAAATCACATGCAGTTTCTGGTCCTATGAGCAAGAGTTGTTTTCTGGTAAGAAGAGTCACTATTGCGCTCCCATTGTCATACACAGGGCAAATATCACTGGCGTCTGTTCCCAACATGTACAGTGTATTGGACTGAAGAGGAGCTACTGTTCTTGTCAGTTTCCTAAGCAGAATTGAACTAGATATGGCCTGTGTGTAGGAAGCACAGTGCTTTTGTACTGAGCAAGTTCACTCTTTGAACCCATAGGAAACACAGTAGAGTAGAAGAGTGCTCTTTTCTCAAAAGCAGAGTGTGTTTCTTGTAAGGCGAGCTAGCATTTGTTTCCCAGTCATAAATGGAGTTCAATCACATGCAGTTTCTGGTCCTATGAGCAAGATTTGGTTTCTGGTAAGAAGAGTCACTATTGTGCTCCCATTGCCATACACAGAGCAAATAGCACTGGCGTCTGTTCCCAGCAAGTACAGTGTATTGGACTTAAGAGGAGCTACTGTTCTTGTCAGTTTCCTAAGCAGAGTTGAACTAGATATGGCCCCTGTGTGTAGGAAGAACAGTTCTTTTGTTCTGAGCAAGCTCACTGTTCGGACCACATAGGAAACCCAGTAGAGTAGAAGAGTGCTCTTTTCTCAAAAGCAGAGTGTGTTTCTTGTAAGGCGAGCTAGTGTTTGTTTCCCAGTCTGAAATGGAGTTGAATCCCATGCTGTTTCTGGTCCTACGAGCAAGAGTTGTTTTCTGGTAAGAAGAGTCACTATTGCTCTCCCATTGCCATATACAGTGCAAATAGCACTCCCGTCTGTTCCCAGCAAGTACAGTGTATTGGACTGAAGAGGAGCTACTGTTCTTGTCAGTTTCCTAAGCAGAGTTGAACTAGATATGGCCGTGTGTGTAGGAAGCACAGTTCGTTTGTTCTGAGCAAGCTCACTGTTTGGACCCCATAGGAAACACAGTAGAGTAGAAGAGTGCTCTTTTCTCAAAAGCAGAGTGTTTTATTTATAAGAGCAAGCTAGCGTTTGTTTCCCAGTCCTAAATGGAGTTGAATCACATGCAGTTTCTGGTCCTACGAGCAAGAATTTTTTTCTGGTAAGAAGAGTCACTATTGCGCTCCCATTGTCATACACAGGGCAATAGCACTGGCGTCTGTTCCCAGCATGTACAGTGTATTGGACTGAAGAGGAGCTACTGTTCTTGTCAGTTTTCTAAGTAGAAGTGAACAGGATATGGCCGTGTGTGTAGGAATCACAGTTCTTTTGTTCTGAGCACGCTCACTGTTCGAACCCATAGTAAACACAGTAGAGTAGAAGAGTGCTCTTTCTCAAAAGCAGAGTGTGTTTTTTGTAAGGAGAGGTAGCATTTGTCTCCCAGTCATAAAAGGAGTTGAATCCCATGCAGTTTCTGGTCCTACGAACAATAGTTGTTTTCTGGTAAGGAAAGTCACATTGCGCTCCCATTGCCATACACAGTGCAAATATCACTCGCGTCTGTTCCCAGCAAGTGCATTGTATTAGACTGAATAGGTGGTACTGTTCTTGTCAGTTACCTAAGCAGAATTGAACTAGATATGGCCGTGTGTGTAGAAAGCACAGTTCTTTTGTTCTGAGCAAGCTCACTGTTCGGACCCCATAGGAAACACAGTAGAGTAGAAGAATGCTCTTTTCTCAAAAGCAGAGTGTGTTTCTTGTAAGGAGAGCTAGCATTTGTTTCCCAGTCCTAAATGGAGTTGAATCACATGCAGTTTCTGGTCCTACGAGCAAGAGTTGTTTTCTTGTAAGGAAAGTCATTATTGCGCTCCCATTGCCATACACAGTGCAAATAGCACTCGCGTCTGTTCCCAGCAAGTACAGTGTATCGGACTGAAGAGGAGCTACTGTTCTTGTCAGTTTCCTAAGCAGAGTTGAACTAGATATGGCCCGTGTGTGTAGGAAGCACAGTTCTTATGTTCTGAGAAAGCTCACTGTTCTGGCCCTATAGGAAACACAGTAGAGTAGATGAGTGCTCTTTTCTCTAAAGCAGAGTGTGTTTCTTGTAAGGCAAGCTAGCGTTTGTTTCACAGTCCTAAATGGAGTTGAATATCATGCAGTTTCTGGTCCTACGAGCAAGAGTTGTTTTCTGGTAAGAAGAGTCACTATTGTGCTGCGATTGCCATACACAGGACAAATAGCACTGGCATCTGTTCGCAGCAAGTACAGTGTATTGGACTAATAGGAGCTACTGTTCTTGTCAGTTTCCTAAGCAGAGTTGAACTAGATATGGTCCGTGTGTACGAAGCACAGTTCTTTTGTTCTGAGCAAGCTCACTCTTCTAACCCAATAGGAAACACAGAGGAGTAGAAGAGTGCTCTTTTCTCTAAAGCAGAGTGTGTTTCTTTAAGGCGAGCTAGCGTTTGTTTCCCAGTCCTAAATGGAGTTGAATCTCATGCAGTTTCTGGTCCTATGAGCAAGAGTTGTTTTATGGTAAGAAGGGTCACTATTGCTCTGCCATTGCCTTACACAGGACAAATAGCACTGGCGTCTGTTCCCAGCAAGTACAGTGTATTGGACTGAAGAGGATCTACTGTTCTTGTCAGGTTCCTAAGCAGAATTGAACTAGATATGGCCGTGTATGTCGGAAGCACAGTTCTTTTGTTCTGAGCAAGCTCACTGTTCAGACCCCATAGGAAACACAGTAGAGTAGAAGAGTGCTCTTTTCTCAAAAGCAGAGTGTGTTTCATGTAAGGAGAGCTAGCGTTTGTTTCCCAGTACTAAATGGAGTTGAATCACATGCAGTTTCTGTCCTACGATCAAGAGTTTTTTTCTGGTAAGGAAAGTCACTTTTGTGCTCCCATTGCCATACACAGTACAAATAGCACTGGCGTCTGTTCCCAGCAAGTACAGTGTATCGGACTGAAGTGAAGCTACTGTTCTTGTCAGTTTCCTAGGCAGAGTTGAACTAGATATGGCCCGTGCGTGGGAAGCACAGTTCTTTTGTTCTGAGCAAGCTCACTGTTCTGGCCCTATAGAAAAAACAGTAGAGTAGAAGAGTGCTCTTTTCTCAAAAGCAGAGTGTGTTTCTTGTAAGGCGAGCTAGCGTTTATTTCCCAGTCCTAAATGGAGTTGAATCACATGCGGTTTCTGGTCCTAGGAGCAAGAGTTGTTTTATGGTAAGAATAGTCACTATTGCTCTGCCAATACCGTACACAGGACAAATAGCACTGGCGTCTGTCCCCAGCAAGTACAGTGTATTGGACTGAAGAGGATCTACTGTTCTTGTCAGGTTCCTAAGCAGAATTGAACTAGATATGGCCGTGTGTGTAGGAAGCACAGTTCTTTTGTTCTGAGCAAGCTCACTGTTCTGGCCCTTTAGGAAACACAGTAGAGTAGAAGAGTGCTCTTTTCTCAAAAGTAGAGTGTGTTTCTTGTAAGGTGAGCTAGCGTTTGTTTCCCAGTCTGAAATGGAGTTGAATCCCATGCAGTTTCTGGTCCTATGAGCAAGAGTTGTTTTCTGGTGAGAAGAGTCACTATTGCGCTCCCATTGTCATACACAGGGCAAATAGCACTGGCGTCTGTTCCCAGCAATTACAGTGTTTTGGACTTAAGAGGAGCTACTGTTCTTGTCAGTTTCCTAAGCAGAGTTGAACTAGATATGGCCCCTGTGTGTAGGAAGAACAGTTCTTTTGTTCTGAGCAAGCTCACTGTTCGGACCACATAGGAAACACAGTAGAGTAGAAGAGTGCTCTTTTCTCAAAAGCAGAGTGTGTTTCTTGTAAGGTGAGCTAGTGTTTGTTTCCCAGTCTGAAATGGAGTTGAATCCCATGCAGTTTCTGGTCCTACGAGCAAGACTTGTTTTCTGGTAAGAAGAGTCACTATTGCGCTCCCATTGCCATATACAGTGCAAATAGCACTCGCGTCTGTTCCCAGCAAGTACAGTGTATTGGACTGAAGAGGAGCTACTGTTCTTGTCAGTTTCCTAAGCAGAGTTGAACTAGATATGGCCGTGTGTGTAGGAAGCACAGTTCTTTCGTTCTGAGCAAGCTCACTGTTTGGACCCCATAGGAAACACAGTAGAGTAGAAGAGTGCTCTTTTCTCAAAAGCAGAGTGTTTTATTTGTAAGGCGAGCTAGCGTTTGTTTCCCAGTCCTAAATGGAGTTGAATCACATGCAGTTTCTGGTCCTACGAGCAAGAATTTTTTTATGGTAAGAAGAGTCACTATTGCGCTCCCATTTTCATACACAGGGCAAATAACACTGGCGTCTGTTCCCAGCATGTACAGTGTATTGGACTGAAGAGGAGCTACTTTTCTTTTCAGTATCCTAAGCAGAATTGAACTAGATATGGCCGTGTGTGTAGGAAGCACAGTTCTTTTGTACTGAGCAAGCTCACTGTTCGAACCCATAAGAAACACAGTAGAGTAGAAGAGTGCCCTTTTCTCAAAAGCACAGTGTGTTTCTTGTAAGGCGAGCTAGCATTTGTTTACCAGTCCTAAATGGTGTTGAGTCACAGGCAGTTTTTGATCCTACGAGCAAGAGTTGTTTTCTGGTAAGAAGAGTCACTATTGTGCTCCAAATGCCATAAACAGTGCAAATAGCACTCGCGACTGTTCCCAGCAAGTACAGTGTATTGGACTGAATAGGAGCTACTGTTCTTCTCAGTTTCCTAAGAAGAGTTGAACTAGATCTGGCCCGTGTGTAGGAAGCACAGTTCTTTTGTTCTGAGCAAGCTCACTGTTCTGGCCCTATAGGAAACACAGTAGAGTAGAAGAGTGCTCTTTTCTCTAAAGCAGAGATTGTTTCTTGTAAGGCGAGCTAGCATTTGTTTCCCAGTCCTAAATGGAGTTGAATCACATGCAGTTTCTGGTCCTACAAGAAAGAGTTGTTTTATGGAAAGAAGAGTCACTATTGCGTTGCCATTGCCATACACAGGACAAATAGAACTCGCATCTGTTCCCAGCAAGTACAGTGTATTGGACTGAAGAGGATCTACTGTTCTTGTCAGGTTCCTAAGCAGAATTGAACTAGATATGGCCGTGTGTGTAGGAAGCACAGTTCTTTTGTTCTCAGCAGGCTCTGTGTTCTGGCCATATAGGAAACACCGTAGCATAGAAGAGTGCTCTTTTCTCAAAAGCAGAGTGTGTTTCTTGTAAGGCGAGCTAGTGTTTGTTTCCCAGTCCTAAATGGAGTTGAATCACATGTAGTTTTGGTCCTACGAGCAAGAGTTGTTTTCTGGTAAGAAGAGTCACTATTGCGCTCCCATTGTCATACACAGGGCAAATAGCACTGGCGTCTGTTCCCAGCAAGTACAGTGTATTGGACTGAAGAGGAGCTACTGTTCTTGTCAGTTTCCTAAGCAGAGTTGAACTAGATATGGCCCGTGTGTGTAGGAAGCACAGTTCTTTTGTTCTGAGCAAGCTCACTGTTCTGGTCCTATAAGAAACACAGTAGAGTAGAAGAGTGCTCTTTTCTCAAAAGCAGAGTGTGTTTCTTGTAAGGTGAGCCTGCTTTTGTTTCGCAGTCCTAAATGGAGTTGAATATCATGCAGTTTCTGGTACTACGAGCAAGAGTTGTTTTCTGGTAAGAAGAGTCACTATTGCGCTCCCATTGTCATACACAGGGCAAATAGCACTGGCGTCTGTTCCCAGCAAGTACAGTGTATGGAACTGAAGAGGATCTACTGTTCTTGTCAGTTTCCTAAGCAGAATTGAACTAGATATGGCCTTGTGTGTAGGAAGCACAGTGCTTTTGTACTGAGCAAGCTCACTGTTCGAACACATAGGAAACACAGTAGAGTAGAAGAGTGATCTTTTCTCAAAAGCAGAGTGTGTTTCTTATAAGGCGAGCTAGCATTTGTTTCCCAGTCGTAAATGGAGTTGAATCCCATGCAGTTTCTGGTCCTACGAGCAAGAGTTGTTTTCTGGTAAGAAAAGTCACTATTGCGCTCCCATTGCCATATACAGTGCAAATAGCACTCGCGTCTGTTCCCAGCAAGTACAGTGTATTGGACTGAAGAGGATCTACTGTTCTTGTCAGGTTCCTAAGCAGAATTATACTAGATATGGCCGTGTGTGTAGGAAGCACAGTTCTTTTGTTCTGAGCAAGCTCACTTTTCGGACCCCATAGGAAACACAGTAGAGTAGAAGAGTGCTCTTTTCTCAAAAGCAGAGTGTGTTTCTTGTAAGGCGAGCTAGGATTTGTTTCCCACTCCTAAATGGAGTTGAATCACATGCAGTTTCTGGTCCTACGAGCAAGAGTTATTTTCTGGTAATGAAAGTCACTATTGTGCTCCCATTGCCAAACACAGTGCAAATAGCACTCGCGTCTGTTCCCAGCAAGTACAGTGTATTGGACTGAAGAGGAGCTACTGTTCTTGTCAGTTTCCTAAGCAGAGTTGAACTAGATATGGCCCGTGTGTGTAGGAAGCACAGTTCTTTTGTTCTGAGCAAGCTCACTGTTCTGGTCCTATAAGAAACACAGTAGAGTAGAAGAGTGCTCTTTTCTCAAAAGCAGAGTGTGTTTCTTGTAAGGCGAGCCTGCGTTTGTTTCGCAGTCCTAAATGGAGTTGAATATCATGCAGTTTCTGGTACTACGAGCAAGAGTTGTTTTCTGGTAAGAAGAGTCACTATTGCGCTCCCATTGTCATACACAGGGCAAATAGCACTGGCGTCTGTTCCCAGCAAGTACAGTGTATGGAACTGAAGAGGCTCTACTGTTCTTGTCAGTTTCCTAAGCAGAATTGAACTAGATATGGCCGTGTGTGGAGGAAGCACAGTTCTTTAGTTCTGAGCATGCTCACTGTTCTGGCCCTATAGGAAACCCAGTAGAGTAGAAGATTGCTCTTTTCTCAAAAGCAGAGTGTTTTTTGTAAGGCGAGCTAGCATTTGTTTCCCAGTCCTAAATGGAGTTGAATCACATGCAGTTTTTGGTCCTACGAGCAAGAGTTGTTTTCTGGTAACGAAAGTCACTATTGCCCTCCCATTGCCACACACAGTGCAAATAGGACTCCTGTCTGTTCCCATCAAGTACAGTCTAAGGCGAGCTAGTGTTTGTTTCTAATTCCTAAATGGAGTTAAATCACATGCAGTTTCTGGTCCTATGAGCAAGAGTTGTTTTCTGGTAAGAAGAGTCACTATTGCGCTCCCATTGTCATACACAGGGCAAATATCACTGGCGTCTGTTCCCAGCATGTACAGTGTATTGGACTGAAGAGTATCTACTGTTCTTGTCAGGTTCCTAAGCAGAATTGAACTAGATATGGCCCTGTGTGTAGGAAGCACAGTTCTTTTGTTCTGAGCAAGCTCACTGTTCGGAACCAATAGGAAACACAGTAGAGTAGAAGAGAGCTCTTTTCTCAAAAGCAGAGTGTGTTTCTTTTAAGGAGAGCTAGCGTTTGTTTCCCAGTCCTAAATGGAGTTGAATCACATGCAGTTTCTGGTCCTACGAGCAAGAGTTTTTTTCTGGTAAGGAAAGTCACTATTGCGCTCCCATTGCCATATACAGTGCAAATAGCACTAGCGTCTGTTCCCAGCAAGTACAGTGTATCGGACTGAAGAGGAGCTACTGTTCTTGTCAGTTTCCTAAGCAGAGTTGAACTAGATATGGCCCGTGTGTGTAGGAAGCACAGTTCTTATGTTCTGAGCAAGATCACTGTTCTGGCACTATAGGAAACACAGTAGTGAAGAATAGTACTCTTTTCTCAAAAGCAGAGTGTGTTTCTTGTAAGGCGAGCTAGCGTTTGTTTCCTAGTCCTAAATGGAGTTGAATCACATGCAGTTTTTGGTCCTATGAACAAGAGTTGTTTTCTGGTAAGAAAAGTCACATTGGGCTCCCATTGCCATAAACAGTGCAAATAGCACTCGCGTCTGTTCCCAGCAAGTACAGTGTATTGGACTGAATGGGTGCTACTGTTCTTGTCAGTTTCCTAAGCAGAGTTGAACTAGATATGATCCGTGTGTGTAGGAAGCACAGTTCTTTTGTTCTGAGCAAGCTCACTGTTTGGACCCCATAGGATACACAGTAGAGTAGAAGAGTGCTCTTTTCTCTAAAGCAGAGTGTGTTTCTTGTAAGGCGAGCTAGCGTTTGTTTCGCAGTCCTAAATGGAGTTGAATCCCATACAGTTTCTGGTACTACGAGCAAGAGTTGTTTTCTCGTAAGAAGAGTCACTATTGTGCTGGCATTGCCATACACAGGACAAATAGCACTGGCCTCTGTTCACAGCAAATACAGTGTATTGGACTGAAGAGGATCTGCTGTTCTTGTCAGGTTCCTAAGCAGAATTGAACTAGATATGGCCCTGTGTGTAGGAAGCACAGTACTTTTGTTCTGAGCAACCTCACTGTTCGGACCCCATACGAAACACAGTAGAGTAGAAGAGTGCTCTTTTCTCTAAAGCAGAGTGTGTTTCTTGTAAGGCGAGCTCGCGTTTGTTTCCCAGTCCTAAATGGAGTTGAGTCACAGGCAGTTTTTGGTCCTACGAGCAAGAGTTGTTTTCTGGTAAGAAGAGTCACAATTGTGCTCCAATTGCCATACACAGTGCAAATAGCACTCGTGTCTGTTCCCAGCATGTACAGTGTATTGGACTGAAGAGGAGCTACTGTTCTTGTCAGTTTCCTAAGCAGAGTTGAACTAGATATGATCAGTGTGTGTAGGAAGCACAGTTCTTTTGTTCAGAGCAAGCTCACTGATCGGACCCCATAGGAAACACAGTAGTGTAGAAGAGTGCTCTTTTCTCAAAAGTAGAGTGTGTTTCTTGTAAGGCAAGCTAGCGTTTGTTTCCCAGTCTTAAATGGAGTTGAATCACATGCAGTTTCTGTCCTATGATCAAGAGTTGTTTTCTGGTAAGGAAAGTCACTTTTGTGCTCCCATTGCCATACACAGTGCAAATAGCACTCGCGTCTGTTCCCAGCAAGTACAGTGTATCAGACTGAAGAGGAGCTACTGTTCTTGTCAGTTTCCTAGGCAGAGTTGAACTAGATATGGCCCGTGCGTGGGAAGCACAGTTCTTTTGTTCTGAGCAGGCTCACTGTTCTGGCCCTATAGGAAAAACAGTAGATAAGAAGAGTGCTCTTTTCTCAAAAGCAGAGTGTGTTTCTTGTAAGGCGAGCTAGCGTTTATTTCCCAGTCCTAAATGAAGTTGAATCACATGCGGTTTCTGGTCCTACGAGCAAGAGTTGTTTTATGGTAAAAATAGTCACTATTGCGCTGCCAATCCCATACACAAGACAAATAGCACTGGCGTCTGTTCCCAGCAAGTACAGTGTATTGGACTGAAGAGGATCTACTGTTCTTGTCAGGTTCCTAAGCAGACTTGAACTAGATATGGCCGTGTGTGTAGGAAGCACAGTTCTTTTGTTCTGAGCAAGCTCACTCTTCTGGCCCTATAGAAAACACAGTAGAGTAGAAGAGTGCTCTTTTCTCAAAAGCAGAGTGTGTTTCTTGTAAGGCGAGCTAGAGTTTGTTTCCCAGTCCTAAATGGAGTTGAGTCACATGCAGTTTTTTGTTCTACGTGCAAGACTTGTTTTCTGGTAAGACGAGTCACTATTGTGCTCTAATTGCCATACACAGTGCAAATAGCACTGGCGTCTGTTCCCAGCAAGTACAGTGTATTGGACTGAAGAGGATCTACTGTTCTTGTCAGGTTCCTAAGCAGAATTGAACTAGATATGGCCGTGTGTGTAGGAAGCACAGTTCTTTTGTTCTGAGCAAGCTCACTGTTCGGACCCCATAGGAAACGCAGTAGAGTAGAAGAGTGCTCTTTTCTCAAAAGCAGAGTGTTTTTCATGTAAGGCGAGCTAGCATTTGTTTCCTAGTCCTAAATGGAGTTGAATCACAAGCAGTTTCTGGGCCTACGAGCAAGAGTTGTTTTCTGGTAAGAAGATTCACTATTGTGCTCCCATTGCCATACACAGTGCAAATAGCACTCGCGTCTGTTCCCAGCAAGCACAGTGTATCGGACTGAAGAGGAGCTACTGTTCTTGTCAGTTTCCTAAGCAGAGTTGAACTAGATATGGCCCGTGTGTTGGAAGCACAGTTCTTTTGTTCTGAGCAAGCTCACTGTTCTGGCCCTATAGGAAACACAGTAGAGTAGAAGAGTGCTCTTTTCTCTAAAGCAGAGTGTGTTTCTTGTAATGCTAGCTAGCGTTTGTTTCCCAGTCCAAAATGGAGTTGAATCCCATGCAGTTTCTGGTCCTATGAGCAAGAGTTGTTTTCTGGTAAGGAAAGTCACTATTGTGCTCCCATTGCCATACACAGAGCAAATAGCACTCGCGTCTGTTCCCAGCAAGTACAGTGTACTGGACTGAAGAGAATCTACTGTTCTTATCAGTTTCCTAAGCAGAGTTAAACTAGATATGGCCCGTGTGTGTAGGAAGCTCAGTTCTTTTGTTCTGAGCAAGCTCACTGTTTCGGAACCCTAGGAAACAAAGAAGAGTAGAAGAGTGGTCTTTTCTCAAAAGCAGAGTGTGTTTCTTGTACGGCGAGCTCGCGTTTGTTTCCCAGTCCTAAATGCAGTTGAATCACATGCAGTTTCTGGCCCTACGAGCAAGAGTTGTTTTCTGGTAAGAAGAGTCACTATTGTGTTTCCATTGTCATACACTGGGCAAATAGCACTGGCGTCTGTTCCCAGCATGTACAGTGTATTGGACTGAAGAGGATCTACTGTTTTTGTCAGGTTCCTAAGCAGAATTGAACTAGATATGGCAGTGTGTGTAGGAAGCACAGTTCTTTTTTTCTGAGCAAGCTCACTGTTTGGACCCCATAGGAAACACAGTAGAGTAGAAGAGTGCTCTTTTGTCAAAAGCCGAGTGTTTTTCTTGTCAGGTGGGCTTGCGTTTGTTTCCCAGTCTTAAATGGAGTTGAGTAAACATGTAGTTTTTGGTCGTATGAGCAAGAGTTGTTTTCTGGTAAGAAGAGTCACTACTGCGCTCCCATTGCCATACACAGTACAAATAGCACTTGCTTCTGTTCCCAGCAAGTACAGTGTATTGAACTGAAGAGGAGCTACTGTTCTTGTCAGTTTCCTAAGCAGAGTTGAACTAGATATGGCCCGTGTGTGTAGGAAGCACAGTTCTTTTGTTCTGAGCAAGCTTACTGTTCTGGCCCTATAGGAAACAGAGTAGAGAAGATGAGTGCTCTTTTCTCAAAAGCAGAGTATGTTTCTTGTAAGGCGAGCTCGCGTTTGTTCCCCAGTCCAAAATGGAGTTGAATCCCATGCAGTTTCTGGTCCTATGAGCAAGAGTTGTTTTCTGGTAAAAAAAAGTCACTGTTGTGCTCCCATTGCCAAACGCAATGCAAATAGCACTTGCGTCTGTTCCCAGCAAGTACAGTGTACTGGACTGAAGAGGATCTACTGTTCTTCTCAGTTTCCTAAGCAGAGATGAACTAGATATGGCCCGTGTGTGTAGGAAGCACAGTTCTTTTGTTCTGAGCAAGCTCACTGTTCGGACCCCGTAGAAAACACAGAAGAGTAGAAGAGTGCTGTTTTCTCAAAAGCAGAGTGTGTTTCTTGTACAGCGAGCTCGCGTTTGTTTCCCAGTCCTAAATGGAGTTGAATCACATGCAGTTTCTGGTCCTACGAGCAAGAGTTGTTTCCTGGTAAGAAGAGTAATTATTGCGTTCCCATTGTCATACACAGGGCAAATAGCACTGGCGTCTGTTCCCAGCATGTACAGTGTATTGGACTGAAGAAGATCTACTGTTCTTGTTAGGTTCCTAAGCAAAATTGAACTAAATTTGGCCGTGTTTGTAGGAAGCACAGTTCTTTTGTTCTGAGCAAGCTCACTGTTCGGACCCCATAGGAAACACAGTAGAGTAGAAGAGTGCTCGTTTCTCAAAAAGCAGATTGTGTTTCTTGTAAGGCGAGCTAGCGTTTGTTTCCCAGTCTTAAATGGAGTTGAATCACATGCAGTTTCCGGCCCTCGAGCAAGAGTTGTTTTCGAGGAAGAAGAGTCACTATTGCGCTCCCATTGACATGCACAGGGCAAATAGCACTGGCATCTGTTCCCAGCATATACAGTGTATTGGACTGAAGAGGAGCTACTGTTCTTGTCAGTTTCCTAAGCAGAGTTGAACTAGGTATGGCCCCTGTGTGTAGGAAGCACAGTTCTTTTGTTCTGAGCAACCTGACTGTTCTGGCCCTAAAGGAAACACAGTAGAGTAGAAGACTGCTCTTTTCTCAAAAGCAGAGTGTGTTTCTTGTAAGGCGAGCTAGCGTTTGTTTCCCAGTCCTAAATGGAGTTGAACCACATGCAGTTTCTGGTCCTATGAGCAAGAGTTGTTTTCTGGTAAGGAAAGTCACTATTGCGCTCCCATTGCCATACACAGTGCAAATAGCACTCGCGTCTGTTCCCAGCAAGTACAGTGTACTGGACTGAAGATAATCTACTGTTCTTGTCAGTTTCCTAAGCAGAGTTAAACTAGATATGGCCCGTGTGTGTAGGAAGCACAGTTCTTTTGTTCTGAGCAAGCTCACTGTTCGGACCCCATAGCAAACATAGAAGAGTAGAAGAGTGGTCTTTTCTCAAAAGCAGAGTGTGTTTCTTGTACGGCGAGCTCGCGTTTGTTTCCCAGTCCTAAATGGAGTTGAATCACATGCAGTTTCTGGTCCTAGGAGCAAGAGTTGTTTTCTGGTAAGAAGAGTCACTATTGTGTTTCCATTGTCATACACTGGGCAAATAGCACTGGCGTCTGTTCCCAGCATGTACAGTGTATTGGACTGAAGAGGATCTACTGTTTTTGTCAGGTTCCTAAGCAGAATTGAACTAGATATGGCAGTGTGTGAAGGAAGCACAGTTCTTTTTTTCTGAGCAAGCTCACTGTTTGGACCCCATAGGAAACACAGTAGAGTAGAAGAGTGCTCTTTTGTCAAAAGCAGAGTGTTTTTCTTGTAAGGTGGGCTTGTGTTTGTTTCCCAGTCTTAAATGGAGTTGAGTAAACATGTAGTTTTTGGTCGTATGAGCAAGAGTTGTTTTCTGGTAAGAAGAGTCACTACTGCGCTCCCATTGCCATACACAGTACAAATAGCACTTGCGTCTGTTCCCAGCAATTACAGTGTATTGAACTGAAGAGGAGCTACTGTTCTTGTCAGTTTCCTAAGCAGAGTTGAACTAGATATGGCCCGTGTGTGTAGGAAGCACAGTTCTTTTGTTCTGAGCAAGCTTACTGTTCTGGCCCTATAGGTAACAGAGTAGAGAAGATGAGTGCTCTTTTCTCAAAAACAGAGTGTGTTTCTTGTAAGGCGAGCTAGCGTTTGTTTCCGAGTCCTAAATGGAGTTGAGTCACATGCAGTTTCTTGTCCTATGAGCAAAAGTTGTTTTCTGGTAAAAAAAAGTCACTGTTGTGCTCCCATTGCCAAACACAATGCAAATAGCACTTGCGTCTGTTCCCAGCAAGCACAGTGTACTGGAATGAAGAGGATCTACTGTCCTTCTCAGTTTCCTAAGCAGAGATGAACTAGATATGGCCCGTGTGTGTAGGAAGCACAGTTCTTTTATTCTGAGCAAGCTCACTTTTCGGACTCCATAGGAAACACAGTAGAGTAGAAGTGTGCCCTTTTCTCAAAAGCAGAGCGTGTTTCTTGTAAGGCGAGCTAGCGTTTGTTTCCCAGTCCTAAATGGAGTTGAATCACATGCAGTTTCTGGTCCTACGAGCAAGAGTTGTTTTCTGGTAAAAAGAGTCACTATTGTGCTCTCATTGCCATAGACAGTGCAAAGAGCACTCGCGTCTGTTCCCAGCAAGTACAGTGTATTGGACTGAATAGAAGTTACTGTTCTTTTCAGTTTCCTAAGCAGAGTTGAACTAGATATGGCCCGTGTGTGTAGGAGGCACAGTTCTTGTGTTCTAAGCAATCTCATTGTTCTGGTCCTATAGGAAACACAGTAGAGTAGAAGAGTGATCTTTTCTCAAAAACAGAGTGTGTTTCTTGTAAGGCGAGCTAGCGTTTGTTTCCGAGTCCTAAATGGAGTTGAGTCACATGCAGTTTCTTGTCCTATGAGCAAGAGTTGTTTTCTGGTAAAAAAAAGTCACTGTTGTGCTCCCATTGCCAAACACAATGCAAATAGCACTTGCGTCTGTTCCCAGCAAGTACAGTGTACTGGAATGAAGAGGATCTACTGTTCTTCTCAGTTTCCTAAGCAGAGATGAACTAGATACGGCCCGTGTGTGTAGGAAGCACAGGTCTTTTGTTCTGAGCAAGCTCACTGTTCGGACCCCATAGAAAACACAGAAGAGTAGAAGAGTGCTGTTTTCTCAAAAGCAGAGTGTGTTTCTTGTACAGCGAGCTCGCGTTTGTTTCCCAGTCCTAAATGGAGTTGAATCACATGCAGTTTCTGGTCCTACGAGCAAGAGTTGTTTTCTGGTAAGAAGAGTCATTATTGCGTTCCCATTGTCATACACAGGGCAAATAGCACTGGCGTCTGTTCCCAGCATGTACAGTGTATTGGACTGAAGAAGATCTACTGTTCTTGTTAGGTTCCTAAGCAAAATTGAACTAAATTTGGCCGTGTGTGTAGGAAGCACAGTTCTTTTGTTCTGAGCAAGCTCACTGTTCGGACCCCATAGGAAACACAGTAGAGTAGAAGAGTGCTCGTTTCTCAAAAAGCAGATTGTGTTTCTTGTAAGGCGAGCTAGCGTTTGTTTCCCAGTCTTAAATGGAGTTGAATCACATGCAGTTTCCGGCCCTCGAGCAAGAGTTGTTTTCGAGGAAGAAGAGTCACTATTGCGCTCCCATTGACATGCACAGGGCAAATAGCACTGGCATCTGTTCCCAGCATATACAGTGTATTGGACTGAAGAGGAGCTACTGTTCTTGTCAGTTTCCTAAGCAGAGTTGAACTAGATATGGCCCCTGTGTGTAGGAAGCACAGTTCTTTTGTTCTGAGCAACCTGACTGTTCTGGCCCTAAAGGAAACACAGTAGAGTAGAAGACTGCTCTTTTCTCAAAAGCAGAGTGTGTTTCTTGTAAGGCGAGCTAGCGTTTGTTTCCCAGTCCTAAATGGAGTTGAACCACAAGCAGTTTCTGGTCCTATGAGCAAGAGTTGTTTTCTGGTAAGGAAAGTCACTATTGCGCTCCCATTGCCATACACAGTGCAAATAGCACTCGCGTCTGTTCCCAGCAAGTACAGTGTACTGGACTGAAGATAATCTACTGTTCTTGTCAGTTTCCTAAGCAGAGTTAAACTAGATATGGCCCGTGTGTGTAGGAAGCACAGTTCTTTTGTTTTGAGCAAGCTCACTGTTCGGACCCCATAGCAAACATAGAAGAGTAGAAGAGTGGTCTTTTCTCAAAAGCAGAGTGTGTTTCTTGTACGGCAAGCTCGCGTTTGTTTCCCAGTCCTAAATGGAGTTGAATCACATGCAGTTTCTGGTTCTATGAGCAAGAGTTGTTTTCTGGTAAGAAGAGTCGCTATTGCGCTCCCATTCTCATACACAGGGCAAATAGCACTGGCGTCTGTTCCCAGCATGTACAGTGTATTGGACTGAAGAGGATCTACTGTTTTTGTCAGGTTCCTAAGCAGAATTGAACTAGATATGGCAGTGTGTGTAGGAAGCACAGTTCTTTTTTTCTGAGCAAGCTCACTGTTTGCACCCCATAGGAAACACAGTAGAGTAGAAGAGTGCTCTTTTTTCAAAAGCAGAGTGTGTTTCTTGTAAGGTGAACTTGCGTTTGTTTCCCAGTCTTAAATGGAGTTGATTAACATGTAGTTTTTGGTCATACGAGCAAGAGCTGTTTTTGGGGGAGAAGAGTCACTATTGTGCTCCCATTGACATGCACAGGGCAAAAAGCACTGGCGTCTGTTCCCAGCATATACAGTGTATTGGACTGAAGAGGAGCTACTGTTCTTGTCAGTTTCCTAAACAGAGTTGAACTAGATATGGCCCCTGTGTATAGGAAGCACAGTTCTTTTGTTCTAAGCAAGCTTACTCTTCTGGCCCTATAGGAAACACAGTAGATTAGAAGAGTGCTCTTTTCTCAAAAGCAGAGTGTGTTGCTTGTACGGCGAGCTCGCGTTTGTTTCCCAGCCCTAAATGGAGTTGAATCACATGCAGTTTCTGGCCCTACGAGCAAGAGTTGTTTTCTGGTAAGAAGAGTCACTATTGTGTTTCCATTGTCATACACTGGGCAAATAGCACTGGTGTCTGTTCCCAGCATGTACAGTGTATTGGACTGAAGAGGATCTACTGTTTTTGTCAGGTTCCTAAGCAGAATTGAACTAGATATGGCAGTGTGTGAAGGAAGCACAGTTCTTTTTTTCTGAGCAAGCTCACTGTTTGGACCCCATAGGAAACACAGTAGAGTAGAAGAGTGCTCTTTTGTCAAAAGCAGAGTGTTTTTCTTGTAAGGTGGGCTTGTGTTTGTTTCCCAGTCTTAAATGGAGTTGAGTAAACTTGTAGTTTTTTGTCGTATGAGCAAGAGTTGTTTTCTGGTAAGAAGAGTCACTACTGCGCTCTCATTGCCATACACAGTACAAATAGCACTTGCGTCTGTTCCCAGCAATTACAGTGTATTGAACTGAAGAGGAGCTACTGTTCTTGTCAGTTTCCTAAGCAGAGTTGAACTAGATATGGCCCGTGTGTAGGAAGCACAGTTCTTTTGTTCTGAGCAAGCTTACTGTTCTGGCCCTATAGGAAACAGAGTAGAGAAGATGAGTGCTCTTTTCTCAAAAACTGAGTGTGTTTCTTGTAAGGCGAGCTAGCGTTTGTTTCCGAGTCCTAAATGGAGTTGAGTCACATGCAGTTTCTTGTCCTATGAGCAAAAGTTGTTTTCTGGTAAAAAAAAGTCACTGTTGTGCTCCCATTGCCAAACACAATGCAAATAGCACTTGCGTCTGTTCCCAGCAAGTACAGTGTACTGGAATGAAGAGGATCTACTGTTCTTCTCACTTTCCTTAACAGAGATGAACTAGATATGGCCCGTGTGTGTAGGAAGCACAGTTCTTTTATTCTGAGCAAGCTCACTTTTCGGACCCCATAGGAAACACAGTAGAGTAGAAGTGTGCCCTTTTCTCAAAAGCAGAGCGTGTTTCTTGTAAGGCGAGCTAGCGTTTGTTTCCCAGTCCTAAATGGAGTTGAATCACATGCAGTTTCTGGTCCTACGAGCAAGAGTTGTTTTCTGGTAAAAAGAGTCACTATTGTGCTCTCATTGCCATAGACAGTGCAAAGAGCACTCGCGTCTGTTCCCAGCAAGTACAGTGTATTGGACTGAATAGAAGTTACTGTTCTTTTCAGTTTCCTAAGCAGAGTTGAACTAGATATGGCCCGTGTGTGTAGGAGGCACAGTTCTTGTGTTCTAAGCAAGCTCATTGTTCTGGTCCTATAGGAAACACAGTAGAGTAGAAGAGTGATCTTTTCTCAAAAACAGAGTGTGTTTCTTGTAAGGCGAGCTAGCGTTTGTTTCCGAGTCCTAAATGGAGTTGAGTCACATGCAGTTTCTTGTCCTATGAGCAAGAGTTGTTTTCTGGTAAAAAAAAGTCACTGTTGTGCTGCCATTGCCAAACACAATGCAAATAGCACTTGCGTCTGTTCCCAGCAAGTACAGTGTACTGGAATGAAGAGGATCTACTGTTCTTCTCAGTTTCCTAAGCAGAGATGAACTAGATATGGCCCGTGTGTGTAGGAAGCACAGTTCTTTTGTTCTGAGCAAGCTCACTGTTCGGACCCCGTAGGAAACACAGAAGAGTAGAAGAGTGCTCTTTTCTCAAAAGCAGAGTGTGTTTCTTGTACAGCGAGCTCGTGTTTGTTTCCCAGTCCTAAATGGAGTTGAATCACATGCAGTTTCTGGTCCTACAAGCAAGAGTTGTTTCCTGGTAAAAAGAGTCATTATTGCGCTCCCATTGTCATACACAGGGCAAATAGCACTGGCGTCTGTTCCCAACATGTACAGTGTATTGGACTGAAGAAGATCTACTGTTCTTGTCAGGTTCCGAAGTAGAATTGAACTAAATTTGGCCGTGTGTGTAGGAAGCACAGTTCTTTTGTTCTGAGCAAGCTCACTGTTCGGACCCCATAGGAAACACAGTAGAGTAGAAGAGTGCTCGTTTCTCAAAAAGCAGAGTGTGTTTCTTGTAAGGCAAGCTAGCATTTGTTTCCCAGTCCTAAATGGAGTTGAATCACATGCAGTTTCAGGCCCTCGAGCAAGAGTTGTTTTCGGGGAAGAAGAGTCACTATTGTGCTCCCATTGACATGCACAGGGCAAATAGCATTGGCGTCTGTTCCCAGCATATACAGTGTATTGGACTGAAGAGGAGCTATTGTTCTTGTCAGTTTCCTAAGCAGAGTTGAACTAGATATGGCCCGTGTGTGTAGGAAGCACAGTTCTTTTGTTCTGAGCAACCTGACTGTTCTGGCCCTAAAGGAAACACAGTAGAGTAGAAGACTGCTCTTTTCTCAAAAGCAGAGTGTGTTTCTTGTAAGGCGAGCTAGCGTTTGTTTCCCAGTCCTAAATGGAGTTGAATCACATGCAGTTTCTGGTCCTACAAGCAAGAGTTGTTTTCTGGTAAGAAGAGTCGCTATTGCGCTCCCATTCTCATACACAGGGCAAATAGCACTGGAGACTGTTCCCAGCATGTACAGTGTACTGGACTGAAGAGGAGGTACTGTTCTTGTCAGTTTCCTAAGCAGAGTTGAACTAGATATGGCCCATGTCTGTAGGAAGCACAGTTCTTTTGTTCTGAGCAAGCTCACTATTCAGGCCCTATAGGAAACACAGTAGAGTAGAAGAGTGCTCTTTTCTCAAAAGCAGAGTGTGTTTCTTGTAAGGTGAGCTAGCGTTTCTTTCCCAGTCCTAAATGGAGTTGAATCACATGCAGTTTTTGGTCCTACAAGCAAGAGTTCTTTTCTGGTAAGGAAAGTCACTATTGCCCTCCCATTGCCACACACAGTGCAAATAGGACTCGCGTCTGTTCCCATCAAGTACAGTGTATTGGACTGAAGAGGAGCTACTGTTCTTGTCAGTTTCCTAAGCAGAGTTGAACTAGATATGGCCCATGTGTGTAGGAAGCACAGTTCTTTTGTTCTGAGCAAGCTCACTGTTCGGACCCCATAGGAAACACAGTAGAGTAGAAGAGTGCTCTTTTCTCAAAAGTAGAGTGTGTTTCTTGTAAGGCGAGCTAGTGTTTGTTTCTCAGTAGTAAATGGAGTTTAATCACATGCAGTTTCTGGTCCTATGAGCAAGAGTTTTTTCTGGTAAGAAGAGTCACTATTGCGCTCCCATTGTCATACACAGATCAAATATCACTGGCATCTGTTCCCAGCATGTACAGTGTATTGGACTGAGGAGGATCTACTGTTCTTGTCAGTTTCCTAAGCAGAGTTGAACTAGATATGGCCGTGTGTTTAGGAAACACAGTTCTTTTTTTCTGAGCAAGCTCACTATTCTGGCCCTATAGGAAACATAGTAGAGGAGAAGAGCGATCTTTTCACAAATGCAGAGTGTGTTTCTTGTAAGGCGAGCTAGCGTTTGTTTCCCAGTCCTAAATGGAGTTGAATCACATGTAGTTTCTGGTCCTACGAGCAAGAGTTGTTTTCTGGTAAGAAGAATCACTATTGCGCTCCCATTGTCATACACAGGGCAAATAGCACTGGCGTCTGTTCCCAGCAAGTACAGTGTATGGAACTGAAGAGGAGTTACTGTTCTTATCAGTTTCCAAAGCAGAATTGAACTAGATATGGCCGTGTGTGTAGGAAGCACAGGTCTTTTGTTCTGAGCATGCTCACTGTTCTGGCTCTATAGGAAACCCAGTAGAGTAGAAGAGTGCTCTTTTCTCAAAAGCAGAGTGTGTTTCTTGTAAGGCAAACTAGCGTTTGTTTCCCAGTCCTAAAAGGAGTTGAATCACATGCAGTTTTTGGTCCTACGAGCAAGAGTTGTTTTCTGGTAAGGAAAGTCACTATTGCCCTCCCATTGCCACACACAGTGCAAATAGGACTCGCGTCTGTTCCCATCAAGTACAGTGTATTGGACTGAAGAGGAGCTACTGTTCTTGTCAGTTTCCTAAGCAGAGTTGAACTAGATATGGCCCATGTGTGTAGGAAGCACAGTTCTTTTGTTCTGAGCAAGCTCACTGTTCGGACCCCAAAGGAAATACAGTAGAGTAGAAGAGTGCTCATTTCTCAAAAGCAGAGTGTGTTTCTTGTAAGGCAAGCTAACATTTGTTTCCCAGTCTGAAATGGAGTTGAATCCCATGCAGTTTCTGGTCCTACGAGCAAGAGTTGTTTTCTGGTAAGAAGAGTCACTATTGCGCTCCCATTGTCTTACACAGGGCAAATAACACTGGTGTCTGTTCCCAGCATGTACAGTGTATTGGACTGAAGAGGAGGTATTGTTCTTGTCAGTTTCCTAAGCAGAGTTGAACTAGATATGGCCGTGTGTTTAGGAAACACAGTTCTTTTTTTCTGAGCAAGCTCACTATTCTGGCCCTATAGGAAACATTGTAGAGGAGAAGAGTGATCTTTTCACAAATGCAGAGTGTGTTTCTTGTAAGGCGAGCTAGCGTTTGTTTCCCAGTCCTAAATGGAGTTGAATCACATGTAGTTTCTAGTCCTACGAGCAAGAGTTGTTTTCTGGTAAGAAGAATCACTATTGCGCTCCCATTGTCATACGCAGGGCAAATAGCCCTGGCTTCTGTTCCCAGCATGTACCATGTATTGGACTGAAGAGGAGCTACTGTTCTTGTCAGTTTCCTAAGCAGAGTTGAACTAGATATGGCCCGTGTGTGTAGGAAGCACAGTTCTTTTGTTCTGAGCAAGCTCACTATTCAGGCCCTATAGGAAACACAGTAGAGTAGAAGAGTGCTCTTTTCTCAAAAGCAGAGTGTGTTTTTTGTAAGGCGAGCTAGTGTTTATTTCCCAGTCCTAAATGGAGTTGAATCACATGCAGTTTCTCGTCCCATGAGCAAGAGTTGTTTTCTGGTAAGAAGAGTCACTATTGCGCTCCCATTGTCATACACAGGGCAAATAGCCCTGGCGTCTGTTCCCAGCATGTACAGTGTATGGAACTGAAGAGGATCTACTGTTCTTGTCAGTTTCCTAAGCAGAATTGAACTAGATATGGCCGTGTGTGTAGGAAGCACAGTTCTTTTGTTCTGAGCATGCTCACTGTTCTGGCCCTATAGGAAACCCAGTAGAGTAGAAGAGTGCTCTTTTCTCAAAAGCAGAGTGTGTTTCTTGTAAGGCAAGCTAGCGTTTGTTTCCCAGTCCTAAATGGAGTTGAATCACATGCAGTATTTGGTCCTACAAGCAAGAGTTGTTTTCTGGTAAGGAAAGTCACTATTGCCCTCCCATTGCCACACACAGTGCAAATAGGACTCGCGTCTGTTCCCTTCAAGTACAGTGTATTGGACTGAAGAGGAGCTACTGTTCTTGTCAGTTTCCTAAGCAGAGTTGAACTAGATATGGCCCATGTGTGTAGGAAGCACAGTTCTTTTGTTCTGAGCAAGCTCACTGTTCGGACCCCAAAGGAAATACAGTAGAGTAGAAGAGTGCTCTTTTCTCAAAAGCAGAGTGTGTTTCTTGTAAGCCAAGCTAACATTTGTTTCCCATTCTGAAATGGAGTTGAATCCCATGCAGTTTCTGGTTCTACGAGCAAGAGTTGTTTTCTGGTAAGAGGAGTCACTATTGCGCTCCCATTGTCATACACAGGGCAAATAAAACTGGCGTCTGTTCCCAGTATGTACAGTGTATTGGACTGAAGAGGAGGTACTGTCCTTGTCAGTTTCCTAAGCAGAGTTGAACTAGATATAGACCGTGTGTGTAGGAAGCACAGTTCTTTTTTTCTGAGCAAGCTCATTATTCTGGCCCTATAGGAAACCCAGTAGAGTAGAAGAGTGCTCTTTTCTCAAAAGCAGAGTGTGTTTCTTGTAAGACGAGGTAGCGTTTGTTTCCCAGTCCTAAATGGAGTTGAATCACATGCAGTTTCTGGTCCTATGAGCAAGAGTTGTTTTCTTGTAAGAAGAGTCACTAGTGTTCTCCCATTGTCATCCACAGGGCAAATAGCACTGGCGTCTGTTCCCAGCAAGTACAGTTTATGGGACGGAAGAGGATCTACTGATCTTGTCAGTTTCCTAAGCAGAATTGAAATAGATATGGCCGTGTGTGTAGGAAGCACAGTTCTTTTGTTCTGAGCAAGCTGACTGTTTGGACCCCAAAGGAAACACAGTAGAGTAGAAGAGTGCTCTTTTCTCAAAAGCAGAGTATGTTTCTTGTAAGGCGAACTAGCTTTTGTTTCCCAGTCCTAAATGGAGTTGAATCACATGCAGTTTCTGGTCCTACGAGCAAGAGTTGTTTTCTGGTAAGAAGAGTAACTATTGCGCTCCAATTGCCATATACAGTACAAATAGCACTCGCGTCTGTTCCCAGCAAGTACAGTGTATTGGACTGAAGAGGAGCTACTGTTCTTGTCAGTTTCCTAAGCAGAGTTGAACAAGATATGGATCGTGTGTGTAGGAAGCACAGTTCTTTTGTTCTGAGCAAGCTCACTGTTCGGACCCCAAAGGAAACACAGTAGAGTAGAAGAGTGCTCTTTTCTCAAGAGCAGAGTGTGTTTCTTTTAAGGCGAGCTAGCATTTCTTTCCCAGTCTGAAATGGAGTTGAATCCCAACCAGTTTCTGGTCCTACGAGGAAGAGTTGTTTTCTGGTAAGAAGAGTCACTATTGCGCTCCCATTGTCATACACAGGGAACACAGCAGTGGCGTCTGTTCCCAACATGTACAGTGTATTGGACTGAAGAGGAGGTACTGTTCTTGTCAGTTTCCTAAGCAGAGTTGAACTAGATATAGCCCATGTGTGTAGGAAGCACATTTCTTTTGTTCCGAGCAAGCTCACTATTCTGGCCATATAGGAAACACAGTAGAGTAGAAGAGTGCTCTTTTCTCAAAAGCAGAGAGTGTTTCTTTTAAGGCTAGCTAACGTTTGTTTCCCAGTCCTAAATGGAGTTGAATCACATGCAGTTTCTGGTCCTACGAGCAAGAGTTGTCTTCTGGTAAGAAGCGTCACTATTGCACTCCCATTGTCATACAAAGGGCAAATAGCACTGGCGTCTGTTCCCAGCAGGACAGTGTATGGGACTGAAGAGGAGCTGCTGTTCTTGTCAGTTTCCTAAGCAGAGTTGAACTAGATATGGCCCGTGTGTGTAGAAAGCACAGTTCTTTTGTTCTGAGCAAGCTCACTGTTTGGACCCCAAAGGAAACACAGTAGAGTAGAAGAGTGCTCTTTTCTCGAAAGCAGAGTGTGTTTCTTGTAAGGCTACCTAGCGTTTGTTTCCCATTCTAAAATGGAGTGGAATACCATGCAGTTTCTGGTCTTACGAGCAAGAGTTGTTTTCTGGTAAGAAGATTCACTATTGTGCTCCAATTGCCATATGCAGTGCAAATAGCACTCGCGTGTCCTCCCAGCAAGTACAGTGTATTGGACTGAAGAGGATCTACTGTTCTTGTCAGTTTCCTAAGCAGAATTCAACTGGATATGGCCGTGTGTGTAGGAAGCACAGTTCTTTTGTTCTGAGCAAGCTCACTGTTCTGGCCCTATAGGAAACAGTAGAGTAGAAGAGTGATCTTTATCAAAAGCAGAGTGTGTTTCTTGTAAGGCGAGCTAGCGTTTGTTTCACAGTCCTACATGGAGTTGAATCACATGCAGTTTCTGGTCCTACGAGCAAGAGTTGTTTTCCGGTAAGAAGAGTCACTATTGCGCTCCAGTTGCCATAAACAGTGCAAATAGCACTCGCGTCTGTTCCCAGCAAGTACAGTGTATCGGACTGAAGAGGAGCTACTGTTCTTGTCAGTTTCCTAAGCAGAGTTGAACAAGATATGGCCCGTGTGTGTAGGAAGCACAGTTCTTTTGTTCTGAGCAAGCTCACTGTTCGGACCCCAATGGAAACACAGTAGAGTAGAAGAGTGCTCTTTTCTCCAAAGCACAGTGTGTTTCTTGTAAGGCCAGCTAGCATTTGTTTCCCAGTCTGAAATGGAGTTGAATCCCATGCAGTTTTTGGTCCTATGAACAAGAGTTTTTTTCTGGTAAGAAAAGTCACATTACGCTCCCATTACCATACACAGTGCAAATAGCACTGGCGTCTGTTCCCAGCAAGTACAGTGTATTGCACTGAATAGGTGCTACTGTTCTTGTCAGTTTCCTAAGCAGAGTTTAACTAGATATGATCCGTGTGTAGGAAGCACAGTTCTTTTGTTCTGAGCAAGCTCACTGTTTGGACCCCATAGGATACACAGTAGAGTAGAAGAGTGCTCTTTTCTCTAAAGCAGAGTGTGTTTCTTGTAAGGCGAGCTAGCGTTTGTTTCGCAGTCCTAAATGGAGTTGAATCCCATGCAGTTTATGGTACTACGAGCAACAGTTGTTTTCTGGTAAGAAGAGTCACTATTGTGCTGCCATTGCCATACACAGGACAAATACCACTGGCCACTGTTCGCAGCAAATACAGTGTATTGGACTGAAGAGGATCTACTGTTCTTGTCAGGTTCCTAAGCAGAATTGAACTAGATATGGCCGTGTGTGTAGGAAGCACAGTTCTTTTATTCTGAGCAAGCTCACTGTTCGAACACATAGGAAACACAGTAGAGTAGAAGAGTGCTCTTTTCTCAAAAGCAGAGTGTGTTTCTTGTAAGGCGAGCTAGCATTTGTTTCCCAGTCCTAAATGGATTTGAATCACATGCAGTTTCTGGTCCTACGAGCAAGAGTTGTTTTCTGGTAAGAAGAGTCACTATTGCGCTTCCATTGCCATACACAGGGCAAATAGCACTGGCGTCTGTTCCCAGTTTGTACAGTGTATTGGACTGAAGAGGATCTACTGTTCTTGTCAGTTTCCTAAGCAGAATTGAACTAGAAATGGCCGTGTGTGTAGGAAGCACAGTGCTTTTGTACAGAGCAAGCTCACTGTTCGAACACATAGGAAACACAGTAGAGTAGAAGAGTGCTCTTTTCTCAAAAGCAGAGTGTGTTTATTGTAAGGCGAGCTAGCGTTTGTTTCCCAGTCCTAAATGGAGTTGAATCACATGTAGTTTCTGGTCCTACGAGCAAGAGTTGTTTTCTGGTAAGAAGAGTCACTATTGCGCTCCAATTGTCATACACAGGGCAAATAGCACTGGCGTCTGTTCCCAGCAAGTAAAGTGTATGGAACTGAAGAGGATCTACTGTTCTTGTCAGTTTCCTAAGCAGAATTGAACTAGATATGGCCGTGTGTGTAGGAAGCACAGTTCTTTTTTTCTGAGCATGCTCACTATTCTGGCCCTATAAGAAACCCAGTAGAGTAGAAGAGTCATCTTTTCTCAAAAGCAGAGTGTGTTTCTTGTAAGGCGAGCTAGCATTTGTTTCCCAGTCGTAAATGGAGTTCAATCACATGAAGTTTCTAGTCCTATGAGCAAGATTTGGTTTCTGGTAAGAAGATTCACTATTGCGCTCCCATTGCCATACACAGTGCAAATAGCACTGGCGTCTGTTCCCAGCAAGTACATTGTATTGGACTTAAGAGGAGCTACCGTTCTTGTCAGTTTCCTAAGCAGAGTTGAACTAGATATGGCCCCTGTGTATAGGAAGAACAGTTCTTTTGTTCTGAGCAAGCTCACTGTTCGGACCTCATAGGAAACACAGTAGAGTAGAAGAGTGCTCTTTTCTCAAAAGCAGAGTGTGTTTCTTGTAAGGTGAGCTAGTGTTTGTTTCCCAGTCTGAAATAGAGTTGAATCCCATGCAGTTTCTGGTCCTACGAGCAAGAGTTGTTTTCTGGTAAGAAGAGTCACTATTGCGCTCTTATTGTCATACACAGGGCAAATAGCACTGGCGTCTGTTTCCAGCAAGTACAGTGTATTGGACTGAAGAGGAGCTACTGTTCTTGTCAGTTTCCTAAGCAGAGTTGAACTAGATATGGCCCGTGTGTGTAGAAAGCACAGTTCTTTTGTTCTGAGCAAGCTCACTGTTTGGACCCCAAAGGAAACACAGTAGAGTAGAAGAGTGCTCTTTTCTCGAAAGCAGAGTGTGTTTCTTGTAAGGCTAGCTAGCGTTTGTTTCCCATTCTAAAATGGAGTGGAATACCATGCAGTTTCTGGTCCTATGAGCAAGAGTTCTTTTCTGGTAAGAAGATTCACTATTGTGCTCCAATTGCCATATACAGTGCAAATAGCACTCGCGTGTGTTCCCAGCAAGTACAGTGTATTGGACTGAAGAGGATCTACTGTTCTTGTCAGTTTCCTAAGCAGAATTGAACTGGTTATGGCCGTGTGTGTAGGAAGCACAGTTCTTTTGTTCTGAGCAAGCTCACTGTTCTGGCCCTATAGGAAACAGTAGAGTAGAAGAGTGATCTTTATCAAAAGCAGAGTGTGTTTCTTGTAAGGCGAGCTAGCGTTTGTTTCACAGTCCTACATGGAGTTGAATCACATGCAGTTTCTGGTCCTACGAGCAAGAGTTGTTTTCTGGTAAGAAGAGTCACTATTGCGCTCCAGTTGCCATATACAGTGCAAATAGCACTCGCGTCTGTTCCCAGCAAGTACAGTGTATCGGACTGAAGAGGAGTTACTGTTCTTGTCAGTTTCTTAAGCAGAGTTGAACAAGATATGGCCCGTGTGTGTAGGAAGCACAGTTCTTTTGTTCTGAGCAAGCTCACTGTTTGGACCCCAATGGAAACACAGTAGAGTAGAAGAGTGTTCTTTTCTCCGAAGCAGAGTGTGTTTCTAGTAAGGCGAGCTAGCATTTGTTTCCCAGTCTGAAATGGAGTTGAATCCCATGCAGTTTCTGGTCCTACGAGCTAGAGTTGTTTTCTGGTAAGAAGAGTCACTATTGTGCTCGCATTGTCAAACACAGGGCAAATAACACTGGCGTCTGTTCCCAGCATGTACAGTGTATTGGACTGAAGAGGAGCTACTGTTCTTGTCAGTTTCCTAAGCAGAGTTGAACTACATATGGCCCGTGTGTGTAGGAAGCACAGTTCTTATGTTCTGAGCAAGATCAATGTTCTGGCACTATAGGAAACACAGTAGAGAAGAATAGTACTCTTTTCTCAAAAGCAGAGTGTGTTTCTTGTAAGGCCAGCTAGCATTTGTTTCCTTGTCCTAAATGGAGTTGAATCACATGCAGTTTTTGGTCCTATGAACAAGAGTTTTTTTCTGGTAAGAAAAGTCACATTACGCTCCCATTGCCATACACAGTGCAAATAGCACTCGCGTCTGTTCCCAGCAAGTACAGTGTATTGGACTGAATAGGTGCTACTGTTCTTGTCAGTTTCCTAAGCAGAGTTGAACTAGATATGATCCGTGTGTAGGAAGCACAGTTCTTTTGTTCTGAGCAAGCTCACTGTTTGGACTCCATAGGTTACACAGTAGAGTAGAAGAGTGCCCTTTTCTCTAAAGCAGAGTGTGTTTCTTGTAAGGCAAGCTAGTGTTTGTTTCCCAGTCCTAAATGGATTTGAATCACATGCAGTTTCTGGTCCTACGAGCAAGAGTTGTTTTCTGGTAAGAAGAGTCACTATTGCGCTTCCATTGCCATACACAGGGCAAATAGCACTGGCGTCTGTTCCCAGCTTGTACAGTGTATTGGACTGAAGAGGATCTACTGTTCTTGTCAGTTTCCTAAGCAGAATTGAACTAGAAATGGCCGTGTGTGTAGGAAGCACAGTGCTTTTGTACTGAGCAAGCTCACTGTTCGAACCCATAGGAAACACAATAGAGTAGAAGAGTGCTCTTTTCTCAAAAGCAGAGTGTGTTTCTTGTAAGGCGAGCTAGCGTTTGTTTCCCAGTCCTAAATGGAGTTGAATCACATGTAGTTTCTGGTCCTACGAGCAAGAGTTGTTTTCTGGTAAGAAGAGTCACTATTGCGCTCCAATTGTCATACACAGGGCAAATAGCACTGGCGTCTGTTCCCAGCAAGTACAGTGTATGGAACTGAAGAGGATCTAATGTTCTTGTCAGTTTCCTAAGCAGAATTGAACTAGATATGGCCGTGTGTGTAGGAAGCACAGTTCTTTTGTTCTGAGCATGCTCACTGCTCTGGCCCTATAGGAAACCCAGTAGAGTAGAAGAGTGCTCTTTTCTCAAAAACAGAGTGTGTTTCTTGTAAGGTGAGCTAGCGTTTGTTTCCCAGTCCTAAATGGAGTTGAATCACATGCAGTTTTTGGTCCTAGGAGCAAGAGTTGTTTTCTGGTAAGGAAAGTAACTATTGCCCTCCCAATTCCACACACAGTGCAAATAGGACTCGCGTCTGTTCCCATCAAGTACAGTGTATTGGACTGAAGAGGAGCTACTGTTCTTGTCAGTTTCCTAAGCAGAGTTGAACTAGATATGGCCCATGTGTGTAGGAAGCACAGTTCTTTTGTTCTGAGCAAGCTCACTGTTCGGACCTCATAGGAAACACAGTAGAATAGAAGAGTGCTCTTTTCTCAAAAGTAGAATGTGTTTCTTGTAAGGCGAGCTAGTGTTTGTTTCTCAGTCCTAAAAGGAGTTAAATCACATGCAGTTTCTGGTCCTATGAGCAAGAGTTGTTTTCTGGTAAGAAGAGTCACTATTGTGCTCCCATTGCGATATACAGTGCAAATATCACTGGCGTCTGTTCCCAGCAAGTATAGTGTATTGGACTGAAGAGGAGCTACTGTTCTTGTTAGTTTCCTAAGCAGAGTTGAACTAGATATGGCCCGTGTGTGTAGGAAGCACAGTTCGTTTGTACTGAGCAAGCTCACTGTTTGGACCCCATAGGAAACACAGTAGAGTAGAAGAGTGCTCTTTTCTCAAAAGCAGAGTGTGTTTCTTGTAAGGCGAGCTAGCGTTTGTTTCCCAGTCCTAAATGGAGTTGAATCACATGCAGTTTCTGGTCCTACGAGCAAGAATTTTTTTCTGGTAAGAAGAGTCACTATTGCGCTCCCATTGTCATACACAGGGCAAATAGCACTGGCGTCTGTTCCCAGCATGTACAGTGTATTGGACTGAAGAGGAGCTACTGTTCTTGTCAGTTTTCTAAGTAGAAGTTAACAGGATATGGCCCGTGTGTGTAGGAATCACAGTTCTTTTGTTCTGAGCAAGCTCACTGTTCGAACCCATAGTAAACACAGTAGAGTAGAAGAGTGCTCTTTTCTCAAAAGCAGAGTGTGTTTCTTGTAAGGCGAGCTAGCGTTTGTTTCCCAGTCCTAAATGGAGTTGAATCACATGTAGTTTCTGGTCCTACGAGCAAGAGTTGTTTTCTGGTAAGAAGAGTCACTATTGCGCTCCCATTGTCATACACAGGGCAAATAGCACTGGCGTCTGTTCCCAGCAAGTACAGTGTATGGAACTGAAGAGGATCTAATGTTCTTGTCAGTTTCCTAAGCAGAATTGAACTAGATATGGCCGTGTGTGTAGGAAGCACAGTTCTTTTGTTCTGAGCATGCTCACTGCTCTGGCCCTATAGGAAACCCAGTAGAGTAGAAGAGTGCTCTTTTCTCAAAAACAGAGTGTGTTTCTTGTAAGGTGAGCTAGCGTTTGTTTCCCAGTCCTAAATGGAGTTGAGTCACATGCAGTTTTTGGTCCTAGGAGCAAGAGTTGTTTTCTGGTAAGGAAAGTAACTATTGCCCTCCCATCGCCACACACAGTGCAAATAGGACTCGCGTCTGTTCCCATTAAGTACAGTGTATTGGACTGAAGAGGAGCTACTGTTCTTGTCAGTTTCCTAAGCAGAGTTGAACTAGATATGGCCCATGTGTATAGGAAGAACAGTTCTTTTGTTCTGAGCAAGCTCACTGTTCGGACCACATAGGAAACACAGTAGAGTAGAAGAGTGCTCTTTTCTCAAAAGCAGAGTGTGTTTCTTGTAAGGTGAGCTAGTGTTTGTTTCCCAGTCTGAAATAGAGTTGAATCCCATGCAGTTTCTGGTCCTACGAGCAAGAGTTGTTTTCTGGTAAGAAGAGTCACTATTGCGCTCCCATTGTCATATACAGTGCAAATATCACTGGCGTCTGTTCCCAGCAAGTACAGTGTATTGGACTGAAGAGGAGCTACTGTTCTTGTCAGTTTCCTAAGCAGAGTTGAACTAGATATGGCCCGTGTGTTTAGGAAGCACAGTTCGTTTGTTCTGAGCAAGCTCACTGTTTGGACCCCATAGGAAACACAGTAGAGTAGAAGAGTGCTCTTTTCTCAAAAGCAGAGTGTGTTTCTTGTAAGTCGAGATAGCGTTTGTTTCCCAGTCCTAAATGGAGTTGAATCACATGCAGTTTCTAGTCTTACGAGCAAGAGTTCTTTTCTGATAAGAAGAGTCACTATTGTGCTCCTATTGTCATACACAAGGCAAATAGCCCTGGCGTCTATTCCCAGCATGTACAGTGTATTGGACGGAAGAGGATCTACTATTCTTGTCAGTTTCCTAAGCAGAATTGAACCAGATATGGCCGTGTGTGTAGGAAGCACAGTTCTTTTGTTCTGAGCAAGCTCACTGTTCTGGCCCTATAAAAAACACAGCAGATTAGAAGAGTGATCTTTTCTCAAAAGCAGAGTGTGTTTCTCCTAAGGCGAGTTAGCGTTTTTTTCCCAGTCCAAAAAGGAGTTGAATCACATGCAGTTTTTGATCCTATGCGCAAGAGTTGTTTTCTGTTAAGGGAAGTCACTATTGCGCTCCGATTTCCATACACAGAGCAAACAGCACTCGCGTCTGTTCCCAGCAAGTACAGTGTATTGGACTGAAGTGGAGCTACTGTTCTTGTCAGTTTCCTAAGCAGAATGGAACTAGATATGGCCCGTGTGTGTAGGAAGCACAGTTCTTTTGTTCTGAGCAAGCTCACTATTCTGGCCCTATAGGAAACACAGTATAGTAGAAGAGTGCTCTTTTCTCAAAAGCAAAGTGTGTTTCTTGTAAGGCAAGCTAGCGTTTGTTTCCCGGTCCTAAATGGAGTTGAATCACATGCAGTTTTTGATCCTACGAGCAAGAGTTGTTTTCTGGTAAGGAAAGTCACTATTGCACTCCAATTGCCATACACAGAGCAAACAGCACTCGCGTCTGTTCCCAGCAATTACAGTTTATTGGACTGAAGAGGAGCTACTGTTCTTGTCAGTTTCCTAAGCAGAATGGAACTAGATATGGCCCGTGTGTGTAGGAAGCACAGTTCTTTTGTTCTGAGCAAGCTCACTATTCTGGCCCTTTAGGAAACACAGTAGAGTAGAAGAGTGCTCTTTTCTCAAAAGTAAAGTGTGTTTCTTGTAAGGCGAGCTAGCGTTTGTTTCCCAGTCCTAAATGGAGTTGAATCACATGCAGTTTTTGATCCTACGAGCAAGAGTTGTTTTCTGGTAAGGAAAGTCATTATTGCGCTCCCATTGACATACACAGTGCAAATAGCACTCGCGTCTGTTCCCAGCAAGTACAGTGTATTGGACTTAAAAGGAGATACTGTTCTTGTCAGTTTCCTAAGCAGAGTTGAACTAGATATGGCCCCTGTGTGTAGGAAGCTCAGTTCTTTTGTTCTAAGCAAGCTCACTGTTCTGTCCCTATAGGAAACATAGTAGAGGAGAAGAGTGATCTTTTCACAAATACAGAGTGTGTTTCTTGTAAGGCGAGCTAGCGTTTGTTTCCCAGTCCTAAATGGAGTTGAATCACATGTAGTTTCTGGTCCTACAAGCAAGAGTTGTTTTCTGGTAAGAAGAATCACTATTGCGCTCCCATTGTCATACACAGGGCAAATAGCACTGGCTTCTCTTCCCAGCATGTACCGTGTATTGGACTGAAGAGGAGCTACTGTTCTTGTCAGTTTCCTAAGCAGAGTTGAACTAGATATGGCCCGTGTGTGTAGGAAGCACAGTTCTTTTGTTCTGAGCAAGCTCACTATTCAGGCCCTATAAGAAACACAGTAGAGTAGAAGAGTGCTCTTTTCTCAAAAGCAGAGTGTGTTTCTTGTAAGGCAAGCTAGTGTTTATTTCCCAGTCCTAAATGGAGTTGAATCACATGCAGTTTCTCGTCCTATGAGCAAGAGTTGTTTTCTGGTAAGAAGAGTCACTATTGCGCTCCCATTGTCATACACAGGGCAAATAGCACTCGCGTCTGTTCCCAGCAAGTACAGTGTATGGAACTGAAGAGGATCTACTGTTCTTGTCAGTTTCCTAAGCAGAATTGAACTAGATATGGCCCGTGTGTGTAGGAAGTACAGTTCATTTTTCTGAGCAAGCTCACTATTCTGGCCCTATAAGAAACACAGTAGAGTAGAAGAATGCTCATTTCTCAAAAGCAGAGTGTGTTTCTTGTAAGACGAACTACTGTTTGTTTCCCAGTCCTAAATGGAGTTGAATCACATGCAGTTTCTGGTCCTTCGAGGAAGAGTTGTTTTCTGGTAGAGGAGTCACTACTGTGCTCCCATTGCCATACACAGTGCAAATAGCACTCGCGTCTGTTGCCAGCAAGTACAGTGTATTGGACTGAAGAGGAGCTACTCTTCTAGTCAGTTTCCTAAGCAGAGTGGAACTAGATATGGCCCGTGTGTGTAGGAAGCACAGTACTTTTGTTCTGAGCAAACTCACTGTTTTGGCCCTATAGGAAACACACTAGAGTAGAAGAGTGCTCTTTTGTCAGAAGCAGAGTGTGTTTCTTGTAAGGCGAGCTAGCAATTGTTTCCAAGTCCTAAATAGAGTTGAATCCCATGCATTTCTGGTCCTACGAGCAAGAGTTGTTTTCTGGTAAGAAGAGTCACTATTGCGCTCTCATTGCCATACCCAGTGCAAAGAGTACTCGCGTATGGTCCCAGCAAGAACAGTGAATTGGACTGAAGAGGAGCTACTGTTCTTGTCAGTTTCCTAAGCAGAGCTGAACTAGATATGGCCCCTGTGTGTACGAAGCACAGTTCTTTTGTTCTGAGCAAGCTCACTGTTCTGGCCGCAATGGAAACACAGTAGAGTAGAAGAATGCTCATTTCTCAAAAGCAGAGTGTGTTTCTTGTAAGGCGAGCTAGTGTTTGTTTCCCAGTCCTAAATGGAGTTGAATCACATGCAGTTTCTGGTCCTACGAGCAAGAGTTGTTTTCTGGTAGAAAAGTCACTTTTGCGCTCCCTTTGCCATACACAGTGCAAATAGCACTCGCCTCTGTTCCCAGCAAGTACAGTGAATTGGACTGAAGACGAGCTACTGTTCTTGTCAGTTTCCTAAGCAGAGTTGAACTAGATATGGCCCGTGTATGTAGGAAGCACAGCTCTTTTGCTCTGAGCAAGCTCACTGTTCGGACCCCATAGGAAACACAGTGGAGTAGAAGAGTGCTCTTTTTTCAAAAGCAGAGTGTGTTTCTTGTAAGGCGAGCTAGTGTTTGTTTCCCAGTCCTACATGGAGTTGAATCTTATGCAGTTTATGTTCCTACGCGCAAGAGTTGTTTTCGCGTAAAAAGAGTCACTTTTGCGCTCCCATTTTCATACACTGGACAAATAGCACTGGTGTCTGTTCCTAGCAAGTACAGTGTATTGGACTGAAGAGGAGCTACTGTTCTTGTCAGTTTCCTAAGCAGAGTTGAACTAGATATGGCCCGTGTGTGTAGAAAGCACATTTCTTTTGTTCTGAGCAAGCTCACTGTTCGGAAACCATAGGAAACACAGTAGCATAGAAGAGTGCTCTTTTCTCAAAAGCAGAGTGTGATTCTTGTAATGCGAGCTAGTGTTTGTTTTCCAGTCAGAAATGGAGTTGAATCCCATGCATTTTCTGGTCCTATGAGCAAGAGTTGTTTTCTGGTAAGAACAGTCACTATTGAGCTCCAATTGCCAAACACAGTGTAAATAGCACTGGCGTGTGTTCCCAGCAAGTACAGTGTATTGGACTTAAGAGGAGCTTCTGTTCTTGTCAGTTTCCTAAGCAGAGTTGAACTAGATATGGCCCTTGTGTGTACGAAGCACAGTTCTTTTGTTTTGAGCAAGCTCACTGTTTGGACACCATAAGAAACACAGTAGCGTAGAAGAGTGCTCTTTTCTCAAAAGCAGAGTGTGTTTCTTGTAAGGAGATCTAGCGTTTGTTTCCCAGTCCTAAATGTAGTTGAATCACATGCAGTTTTTGGTCCTACGAGCAAGAGTTGTTTTCTGGGAAAGAAAGTAATTCTTGCGCTCCCATTGCCATACACATTGCAAATAGTACTCGCGTCTGTTTCCATCAAGTACAGTGTATTGGACTGAAGAGGACCTACTGTTCTTTTCAGTTTTCTAAGCAGAGTTGAACTAGATATGGCCGTGTGTTGGAAGCACAGTTATTTTGTTCTTAGCAAGCTCACTGTTCTGGCCCTATAGGAAACACAGTAGAGTAGAAGAGTGCTCTTTTCTCAAAAGCAGAGTTTGTTTCTTGTAAGGCGAGCTAGCGTTTGTTTCCCAGTCCTAAATGCAGTTGAGTCACATGCAGTTTCTGGATCTACGAGCAAGAGCTGTTTTCTGGTAAGAAGAGTCACTATTGTGCTCCCATTGTCATACCCAGGGCAAATACACTGGCGTATGTTCCCAGCATGTACAGTGTATTGGACTGAAGAGGAACTACTGTTCTTTTCAGTTTCCTAAGCAGAGTTGAACAAGATATGGCTGTGTGTTGGAAGCACAGTTCTTTTGTTCTGAGCAAGCTCACTGTTCTGGCCCTATAAGAAACACAGTAGAGTAGAAGAGTGCACTATTCTCAAAAGCACAGTGTGTTTCTTGTAAGGCGAGCTAGCGTTTGTTTCCCAGTCCTAAATGGAGGTGAGTCACATGCAGTTTGTGGTCCTATGAGCAAGAGTTGTTTTCTGGTAAGAAGAGTCACTATTGAGCTCCTATTGCCATTCACAGTGCAAAAAGCACTTGCGTCTGTTCCCAGCAAGTACAGTGTATTGTACTAACAAAGAGCTACTGTTCTTGTCAGTTTCCTAAGCAGAATTGAACTAGATATTGCCATGTGTGTAGGAAGCACAGTTCTTTTGTTCTGAGCAAGCACTCTGTTCTGGCCATATAGGAAACACAGTAGAGTAGAAGAGTGCTCTTTTCTCAAAAGCAGAGTGTGTTTCTTGTAAGGACATCTAGCGTTTGTTTCCCAGTCCTAATTGTAGTTGTATCACATGCAGTTTTTGTCCTACGAGCAAGAGTTGTTTTCTGGTAAGGAAAGTCATTATTGTGCTCCCATTGCAATACACATTGCAAATAGCACTCGCGTCTGTTTCCAGCAAGTACAGTGTATTAGAATGAAGAGGAGCTACTGTTCTTGTCAGTTTCCTAAGCAGAGTTGAACTAGATGTGTCCCGTGTGTGTAGGAAGCAGAGTTCTTTTGTTCTGAGCAAGATCACTGTTCTGTCCCTATAGGAAACACAGTAGAGTAGAAGAGTGCTCTTTTCTCAAAAGCAGAGTGTGTTTCTTGTAAGGCGAGCTAGCGTTTGTTTCCCAGTCCTAAATGGAGATGAGTCACATGCAGTTTGTGGTCCTACGAGCAAGAGTTCTTTTCTGGTAAGAAGAGTCACTATTGTGCTCCCATTGCCATACACAGTGCAAATAGCCCTCGCTTCTGTTTCCAGCAAGTACAGTGTATTGGACTAAAGAGGATCTACTGTTCTTGTCATTTTCCTATGCAGAGTTGAACTAGATATGCCCCGTGTGTTTAGAAAGCACATTTCTTTTGTTCTGAGCAAGCTCACTGTTCGGACCCCATAGAAAACACAGTAGAGTAGAAGAGTGCTCTTTTCTCAAAAGCAGAGTATGTTTCTTTTAAGGCGAGCTAGCGTTTGTTTCCCAACCCTAAATGGAGTTGAATCACATGCAGTTTCTGGTCCTACGAGTAAGAGTTTTTTCCTGGTACGAAGAGTCACTATTGCGCTCCCATTTTCACACACAGGGCAAATAGCACTGGCGTAGTTTCCCAGCATGTACAGTGTATTGGACTGAAGAGGATCCACTGTTCTTGTGAGTTTCCTATGCAGAGTTGAACTAGATATGGCCCGTGTGTGTAGGAAGCACAGTTCTTTTGTACTGAGCAAGCTCACTGTTCGGACCCCATAGGAAACACAGTAGAGTAGAAGAGTGCTCTTTTCTCAAAAGCAGAGTGTGTTTCTTGTAAGATGAGCTAGGGTTTTTTCCCAGTCAGTAATGGAGTTGAATCCCATGCAGTTTCTGGTCCTACGATCAAGAGTTGTTTTCTGGTAAGGACAGTCACTATTGCGCTCCCATTGCCATACACAGTCCAAAGAGCACACCCGTCTGTTCCCAGCCAGTACAGTGTATTGGACTGAAGAGGAGCTACTGTTGTTGTCAGTTTCCTAAGCAGAGTTGAACTAGATATTGCGCGTGTGTGTAGGAAGCACAGTTCTTTGTTCTGAGCAAGCTCACTGTTCGGACCCCATAGGAAACACAGTAGAGTAGAAGAGTGTTCTTTTCTCAAAAGCAGAGTGTGTTTCTTGTAAGGCGAGCCAGCGTTTGTTTCCAAGTCCTAAATGGAGTTGAATCCCATGCAGTTTCTGTTCCTAAGAGCAAGAGTTGTTTTCTAGTAAGAAGAGTCACAATTGCGCTCCCATTGCCACACACAGTGCAAATAGCACTCGTGTCTGTTCCCAGTAAGTACAGTGTATTGGACTGAAGAGGAGCTTCTGTTCTTGTCAGTTTCCTAAGCAGAGTTGAACTAGATATGGCCCGTGTGTGTACGAAGCACAGTTCTTTTGTTTTGAGCATGCTCACTGTTCGGACACCATAGGAAACACAGTAGCGTAGAAGAGTGCTCTTTTCTCAAAATCAGAGTGTGTTTCTTGTAAGCAGATCTAGCGTTTGTTTTCCAGTCCTAAATGTAGTTGAATCACATGCAGTTTTTGGTCCTACGAGCAAGAGTTGTTTTCTGGTAAGGAAAGAAATTATTGCGCTCCCATTGCCATACACATTGCAAATAGCACTCGCGTCTGTTTCCATCAAGTACAGTGTATTGGACTGAAGAGGACCTACTGTTATTTTCAGTTTTCTAAGCAGAGTTGAACTAGATATGGCGCGTGTATGTAGGAAGCACAGTTCTTTTGTTCTGAGCAAGCTCACTGTTCTGGCCCTATAGGAAACACAGTAGAGTAGAAGAGTGCTCTTTACTCAAAAGCAGAGTGTGTCTCTTGTAAGGCGAGCTAGCGTTTGTTTCCCAGTCCTAAATGGAGTTGAGTCACATGCAGTTTCTGGTCCTACGAGCAAGAGTTCTTTTCTGGTAAGAAGAGTCACTATTGCTCTCCCATTGCCATACACAGTGCAAATAGCACTCGCTTCTGTTTCCAGCAAGTACAGTGTATTGGACTGAAGAGGATCTACTGTTCTTGTCATTTTCCTATGCAGAGTTGAACTAGATATGCCCCGTATGTTTAGAAAGCACATTTCTTTTGTTCTGAGCAAGTTCACTTTTCGGACACCATAGGAAACACAGTAGAGTAGAAGAGTGCTCTTTTCTCAAAAGCAGAGTGTGTTTCTTATAAGTTGAGCTAGCGTTTGTTTCCCAACCCTAAATGGAATTGAATCACATGCAGTTTCTGGTCCTACGAGTAAGAGTTGTTTCCTGGTAAGAAGAGCCACTATTGCGCTCCCATTGTCATACACAGGGCAAATAGCACTGGCGTCGGTTCCCAGCATGTACAGTGTATTGGACTGAAGAGGACCTACTGCTCTTTCAGTTTTCTAAGCAGAGTTGAACTAGATATCGGCGTGTGTTGGAAGCACATTTCTTTTGTTCTGAGCAAGCTCACTGTTATGGCCCTATAGGAAACACAGTAGAGTAGAAGAGTGCTCTTTTCTCAAAAGCAGAGTTTGTTTCTTGTAAGGCGAGCTAGCGTTTGTTTCCCAGTCCTAAATGGAGTTGAGTCACATGCAGTTTCTGGATCTAGGAGCAAGAGTTGTTTTCTGGTAAGAAGAATCACTATTGAGCTCCCAGTGTCATACACAGGGCAAATAGCACTGGCGTTTGTTTCCAGCATGTACAGTGTATTGGACTGAAGAGGATCTACTGTACTTTTCAGTTTCCAAGCAAAGTTGATCTAGATACGGCCGTGTGTGTTGGAAGCACAGTTCTTTTGTTCTGAGCAAGCTCACTGTTCTGGCCCTATAGGAAACACAGTAGAGTAGAAGAGTGCTCTTTTCTCAAAAGCACAGTGTGTTTCTTGTAAGGCGAGCTAGCGTTTGTTTCCCAGTCCTAAATGGAGTTGAATCACATGCAATTTCTGGTCCTATAAGCAAGAGTTGTTTTCTCGTAAGAAGAGTCACTATTGCGCTCCCTTTGACACACACAGTGCAAATAGCACTCGCGTCTGTTCCCAGCAATTACAGTGTATTAGAATGAAGAGGAGCTATTGTTCTTGTCAGTTTCCTAAGCAGAGTTGAACTAGATATGGCCAGTGTGTGTAGGAAGCACAGTTCTTTTGTTCTGAGCAAGCCCACTGTTCGGACCCCATAGGAAACACAGCAGAGCAGAAGAGTGCTCTTTTCTCAAAAGCAGAGTGTGTTTCATGTAAGGCGAGCTAGCATTTGTTTCCCAGTCCTAAATGGAGTTGAATCACATGCAGTTTTTGGTCCTACGAGCAAGAGTTGTTTTCTGGTAAGGAAAGTCATTATTGTGCTCCCATTGCCATACACAGTGCAAGTAGCACTCGTGTCTGTTTCCAGCAAGTACAGTGTATTGGACTGAAGAGGACCTACTGTTCTTGTCAGTTTCCTAAGCAGAGTTGAACTAGATATGGCCCGTGTGTGTAGGATGCACAGTTCTTTTGTTCTGAGCAAGCTCACTGTTCTGGCCCTATAGGAAACACAGTAGAGTAGAAGAGTGCTCTTTTCTTAAAAGCAGAGTGTGTTTCTGGTAAGGCGAGCTAGTGTTTGTTTCCCAGTCCTAAATGGAGTTGAATCACATGCAGTTTCTGGTCCTATGACCAAGAGTTGTTTTCTGGTAAGAAGAGTCACTATTGCGCGTCCATTGTCATACACAGTGCAAATAGCTCTGGCATCTGTTCCCAGCATGTACAATGTATTGTACTGTAGAGGATGTACTGTTCTTGTCAGTTTCCTGAGTAGAATTGAACTACATATATCCATGTGTGTAGGAAGCACAGTTCTTTTGTTCTCAGCAAGCTCTGTGTTCTGGCCATTTAGGAAAAACTGTAGCGTAGAAGAGTGCTCTTTTCTCAAAAGCAGAGTGTTTTTCTTGTAATGCGAGCTAGCGTTTGTTTCCCAGTCTTAAATGAAGTTGAATAACATGCAGTTTCTGGTCCTATGAGCAAGAGTTTTTTTCTGGTAAGAAGAGTCACTACTACGCACGCTCCCATTGTCATACACAGGGCAAATAGCACTGGCATCTGTTCCCAGCATGTACAGTGTACTGGACTGAAGAGGAGCTACTGTTCTTGTCAGTTTCCTAAGCAGAATTGAACTAGATATGTCCTTGTGTGTAGGAAGCACAGTTCTTTTGTTCTGAGCAAGCTCTGTGTTCTGGCCATATAGGAAACACAGTAGAGTAGAAGAGTGCTCTTTTCTCAAAAGCAGAGTGTGTTTCTTGTAAGGCGAGCTAGTGTTTGTTTCCCAGTCAGAAATGGATTTGAATGCCATGCAGTTTCTGGTCCTACGAGCAAGAGTTGTTTTCTCGTAAGGAAAGTCATTATTGCGCTCCCATTGCCATACACAGTGCAAGTAGCACTCGTGTCTGTTTCCAGCAAGTACAGTGTATTGGACTGAAGAGGACCTACTGTTCTTGTCAGTTTCCTAAGCAGAGTTGAACTAGATATGGCCCGTGTGTGTAGGATGCACAGTTCTTTTGTTCTGAGCAAGCTCACTGTTCTGGCCCTATAGGAAACACAGTAGAGTAGAAGAGTGCTCTTTTCTTAAAAGCAGAGTGTGTTTCTGGTAAGGCGAGCTAGTGTTTGTTTCCCAGTCCTAAATGGAGTTGAATCACATGCAGTTTCTGGTCCTATGACCAAGAGTTGTTTTCTGGTAAGAAGAGTCACTATTGCGCGTCCATTGTCATACACAGGACAAATAGCTCTGGCATCTGTTCCCAGCATGTACAATGTATTGTACTGTAGAGGATGTACTGTTCTTGTCAGTTTCCTGAGTAGAATTGAACTACATATATCCATGTGTGTAGGAAGCACAGTTCTTTTGTTCTCAGCAAGCTCTGTGTTCTGGCCATTTAGGAAAAACAGTAGCGTAGAAGAGTGCTCTTTTCTCAAAAGCAGAGTGTTTTTCTTGTAATGCGAGCTAGCGTTTGTTTCCCAGTCTTAAATGAAGTTGAATAACATGCAGTTTCTGGTCCTATGAGCAAGAGTTTTTTTCTGGTAAGAAGAGTCACTACTACGCACGCTCCCATTGTCATACACAGGGCAAATAGCACTGGCATCTGTTCCCAGCATGTACAGTGTACTGGACTGAAGAGGAGCTACTGTTCTTGTCAGTTTCCTAAGCAGAATTGAACTAGATATGTCCTTGTGTGTAGGAAGCACAGTTCTTTTGTTCTGAGCAAGCTCTGTGTTCTGGCCATATAGGAAACACAGTAGAGTAGAAGAGTGCTCTTTTCTCAAAAGCAGAGTGTGTTTCTTGTAAGGCGAGCTAGTGTTTGTTTCCCAGTCAGAAATGGATTTGAATGCCATGCAGTTTCTGGTCCTACGAGCAAGAGTTGTTTTCTCGTAAGAAGAGTCACTATTGCGCTCCCTTTGCCATACACAGGGCAAATAGCACTTGCATCTGTTCCCAGCATGTACAGTGTATTGGCCTGAAGAGGAGCTCCTGTTCTTTTCATTTTCCTAAGCAGAGTTGAACTAGATATGGCCCCTGTGTGTAGGAAGCACAGTTCTTTTGTTCTGAGCAAGCTCACTTTTGGGACCCCATAGGAAACACAGTAAAGTAGAAGAGTGCTCTTCTCTCAATAGCAGAGTGTGTTTCTTGTAAGGCGAGCTAGCGTTTGTTTCCCAGTCCTAAATGAAGTTGAATCACATGCAGTTTCTGGTCCTACGAGCAAGAGTTCTTTCGAGGTAAGAAGAGTCACTATTGTGCTCCCATTGTCATTACAGGGCAAATAGCACTGGCATCTGTTCCCAGCATGTACAGTGTATAGGCCTGAAGAGGAGCTACTGTTCTTGTCACTTTCCTAAGCAGAGTTGATCTAGATATGGCCCCTGTGTGTAGGAAGCACAGTTCTTTTGTTCTGAGCAAGCTGACTGTTCTGGCCCTATAGGAAACACAGTAGAGTAGAAGAGTGCTCTTTTCTCAAAAGCAGAGTGTGTCTCTTGTAAGGCAAGCTAGTGTTTGTTTCCCAGTCCTAAATGGAGTTGAGTCACAGGAAGTTTCTGGTCCTACGAGAAAGAGTTGTTTTCTGGTAAGAAGTGTCACTATTGAGCTCCCATTGCCATACACAGTGCAAAGAGCACTCGCTTATGTTCCCAGCAAGTACATTGTATTGGACGGAAGAGGATCTACTGTTCTTGTCAGTTTTCTAAGCAGAGTTGAACTAGATATGGCCCGTGTGTGTAGGAAGCACATTTCTTTAGTTCTGAGCAAGCTCACTGTTCGGACAACATAGGAAACACAGTAGAGTAGAAGAGTGCTCTTTTCTCAAAAGCAGAGTCTGTTTTTTGTAAGGCGAGCTAGTGTTTGTTTCCCAGTCAGAAATGGAGTTGAATCCCATGTAGTTTCTGGTCCTACGAGCAAGAGTTGTTTTCTGGTAAGAAGAGTCACCATTGCGCTCCCATTGCCATACACAGTGCAAATAGCACTCGCGTCTGTTCCCAGCAAGTACAGTGTATTGGACTGAAGAGGACCTACTGTTCTTGTCAGTTTCCTAAGCAGAGTTGAACTAGATATGGCCCGTGTGTGTAGGAAGCACAGTTCTTTTGTTCTGAGCAAGCTCACTGTTCTGGCCCTATAGGAAACACTGTAGAGTAGAAGAGTGCTCTTTTCTCAAAAAGCTGAGTGTGTTTCTTGTAAGACGAGCTAGTGTTTGTTTCCCAGTCAGAAATGGAGTTGAATCATATGCAGTTTCTGGACCTACGAGCAAGAGTTGTTTCCTGGTAAGAAGAGTCACTATTGCGCTCCCATTGTCATACACAGGGCAAATAGCACTGGCGTCGGTTCCCAGCATGTACAGTGTATTGGACTGTAAAGGATCTATGGTTCTTTTCAGTTTCCTAAGCATTGTTGAACTAGATATGGCCGTGTGTGGTTGGATGCACAGTTCTTTTCTTCTGAGCAAGCTCACTATTCTGGCCCTATAGGAAACACAGTAGAGTAGAAGAGTGCTCTTTTCTCAAAAGCAGAGTGTGTTTCTTGTAAGGCGAGCTAGAGTTTGTTTCCCAGTCCTAAATGGAGATGAGTCACATGCAGTTTTTGGTCCTACGAGCAAGAGTTCTTTTCTAGTAAGAAGAGTCACTAATGAGCTCCCATTGCCATACACAGAGCAAATAGAATTCGTGTTTGTTCCCAGCAAGTACAGTGTATTGGACTGAAGAGGAGCTACTGTTCTTGTCAGTTTCCTAAGCAGAGTTGAACAAGATATGGCCCGTGTGTGTAGGAAAGCACAGTTCTTTTGTTCTGAGCAAGCTCACTGTTCGGACACCATAGGAAACACAGTAGAGTAGAAGAGTGCTCTTTTCTCAAAAGCAGAGTGTGTTTCTCATAAGGCGAGCTAGCGATTGTTTACCAGTCCTAAATGGAGTTGAATCACATGCAGTTTCTGTTCCTATGAGCAAGAGTTTTTTTCTGGTAAGAAGAGTCACTATTGCGCTCCCTTGCCATACACAGTGCAAATAGCACTGTTGTCTGTTCCCAGCAAGTACAGTGTATTGGACTGAAGAGGAGCTACTGTTCTTGTCAGTTTCCTAAGCAGAATTGAACTAGATATGTCCGTGTGTGTAGGAAGCACAGTTCTTTTGTTCTGAGCAAGCTCACTCTTCTGGCCCTATAGGAAACACAGTAGAGTAGAAGAGTGCTTTTTTCTAAAAACAAAGTGTGTTTTTTGTAAGGCAAGCTAGTGTTTGTTTCCCAGTCCTAAATGGAGTTGAGTCACATGCAGTTTGTGGTCCTACGAGCAAGAGTTGTATTCTGGTAAGAAAAGTCACTATTGTGCTCCCATTGCCATACACCGGGCAAATAGCACTCGTGTCTGTTCCCAGCAAGTACAGTGTATTGGACTGAAGAGGATCTACTGTTCTTGTCATTTTCCTATGCGGAGTTGAACTAGATATGGCCCGTGTGTGTAGGAAGCACATTTCTTTAGTTCTGAGCAAGCTATCTGTTCGGACCCCATAGGAAACACAGTAGAGTAGAAGAGTGCTCTTTTGTCAAAAGAAGAGTGTGTTTCTTGTAAGGCGAGCTAGTGTTTGTTTCCCAGTCCTAAATGGAGTTGAATCACATTCAGTTTCTGGTCCTACAAGCAAGAGTTGTTTTCTGGTAAGAAGAGTCACTATTGCGCTCCAATTGTCATACACAGGGCAAATAGCACTGGCGTCTGTTCCCAGCAAGTACAGTGTATGGAACTGAAGAGGATCTAATGTTCTTGTCAGTTTCCTAAGCAGAATTGAACTAGATATGGCCGTGTGTGTAGGAAGCACAGTTCTTTTGTTCTGAGCATGCTCACTGCTCTGGCCCTATAGGAAACCCAGTAGAGTAGAAGAGTGCTCTTTTCTCAAAAACAGAGTGTGTTTCTTGTAAGGTGAGCTAGCGTTTGTTTCCCAGTCCTAAATGGAGTTGAATCACATGCAGTTTTTGGTCCTAGGAGCAAGAGTTGTTTTCTGGTAAGGAAAGTAAGTATTGCCCTCCCATTGCCACACACAGTGCAAATAGGACTCGCGTCTGTTCCCATTAAGTACAGTGTATTGGACTGAAGAGGAGCTACTGTTCTTGTCAGTTTCCTAAGCAGAGTTGAACTAGATATGGCCCATGTGTATAGGAAGAACAGTTCTTTTGTTCTGAGCAAGCTCACTGTTCGGACCACATAGGAAACACAGTAGAGTAGAAGAGTGCTCTTTTCTCAAAAGCAGAGTGTGTTTCTTGTAAGGTGAGCTAGTGTTTGTTTCCCAGTCTGAAATAGAGTTGAATCCCATGCAGTTTCTGGTCCTACAAGCAAGAGTTGTTTTCTGGTAAGAAGAGTCACTATTGCGCTCCAATTGTCATACACAGGGCAAATAGCACTGGCGTCTGTTCCCAGCAAGTACAGTGTATGGAACTGAAGAGGATCTAATGTTCTTGTCAGTTTCCTAAGCAGAATTGAACTAGATATGGCCGTGTGTGTAGGAAGCACAGTTCTTTTGTTCTGAGCATGCTCACTGCTCTGGCCCTATAGGAAACCCAGTAGAGTAGAAGAGTGCTCTTTTCTCAAAAACAGAGTGTGTTTCTTGTAAGGTGAGCTAGCGTTTGTTTCCCAGTCCTAAATGAAGTTGAATAACATGCAGTTTCTGGTCCTACGAGCAAGAGTTGTTTCCTGGTAAGAAGAGTCACTATTGCGCTCCCATTGTCATACACAGAGCAAATAGCACTGGCATCTGTTCCCAGCATGTACAGTGTACTGGACTGAAGAGGAGCTACTGTTCTTGTCAGTTTCCTAAGCAGAGTTGAACTAGATATGGCCCATGTGTATAGGAAGAACAGTTCTTTTGTTCTGAGCAAGCTCACTGTTCGGACCACATAGGAAACACAGTAGAGTAGAAGAGTGCTCTTTTCTCAAAAGCAGAGTGTGTTTCTTGTAAGGTGAGCTAGTGTTTGTTTCCCAGTCTGAAATAGAGTTGAATGCCATGCAGTTTCTGGTCCTACGAGCAAGAGTTGTTTTCTGGTAAGAAGAGTCACTATTGCGCTCCCATTGTCATATACAGTGCAAATATCACTGGCGTCTGTTCCCAGCAAGTACAGTGTATTGGACTGAAGAGGAGCTACTGTTCTTGTCAGTTTCCTAAGCAGAGTTGAACTAGATATGGCCCGTGTGTGTAGGAATCACAGTTCTTTTGTTCTGAGCAAGCTCACTGTTCGAACCCATAGTAAACACAGTAGAGTAGAAGAGTGCTCTTTTCTCAAAAGCAGAGTGTGTTTCTTGTAAGGCGAGCTAGCGTTTGTTTCCCAGTCCTAAATGGAGTTGAATCCCATGCTGTTTCTGGTCCTACGAGCAAGAGTTGTTTATTGGTGAGAAGAGTCACTATTGCGCTCCCATTTTCATACACAGGGCAAATAACACTGGCGTCTGTTCCCAGCATGTACAGTGTATTGGACTGAAGAGGAGCTACTGTTATTTTCAGTATCCTAAGCAGAATTGAACTAGATATGGCCCTTTGTGTAGGAAGCACAGTTCTTTTGTTCTGAGCAAGCTCACTGTTCGGACCCCATTGGAAACACAGTAGAGTAGAAGAGTGCTCTTTTCTCAAAAGCAGAGTGTTTTTCTTGTAAGGCGAGCTAGCGTTTGTTTCCCAGTCCTAAATGGAGTTGAATCCCATGCAGTTTTTGGTCCTACGAGCAAGAGTTGTTTTCTGGTAAGAAGAGTCATTATTGGGCTTCCATTGCCATATACAGTGCAAATAGCTCTCGCGTCTGTTCCCAGCAAGTACAGTATATTGGACTGAAGAGGAGCTACTGTTCTTGTCAGTTTCATAAGCAGAGTTGAACTAGATATGGCCGTTGTGTAGGAAGCACAGTTCTTTTGTTCTGAGCAAGGACACTGTTTGGACCCCAAAGGAAACACAAAAGAGTAGAAGAGTGCTCTTTTCTCAAAAGCAGGGTGTGTTTCTTGTAAGTCGAGATAGCGTTTGTTTCCCAGTCCTAAATGAAGTTGAATCACATGCAGTTTCTAGTCTTACGAGCAAGAGTTCTTTTCTGATAAGAAGAGTCACTATTGTGCTCCCATTGTCATACACAAGGCAAATAGCCCTGGCGTCTATTCCCAGCATGTACAGTGTATTGGACGGAAGAGGATCTACTATTCTTGTCAGTTTCCTAAGCAGAATTGAACCAGATATGGCCGTGTGTGTAGGAAGCACAGTTCTTTTGTTCTGAGCAAGCTCACTGTTCTGGCCCTATAAAAAAACACAGCAGATTAGAAGAGTGATCTTTTCTCAAAAGCAGAGAGTGTTTCTCCTAAGGCGAGTTAGCGTTTTTTTCCCAGTCCAAAAAGTAGTTGAATCACATGCAGTTTTTGATCCTATGCGCAAGAGTTGTTTTCTGTTAAGGGAAGTCACTATTGCGCTCCGATTTCCATACACAGAGCAAACAGCACTCGCGTCTGTTCCCAGCAAGTACAGTGTATTGGACTGAAGTGGAGCTACTGTTCTTGTCAGTTTCCTAAGCAGAATGGAACTAGATATGGCCCGTGTGTGTAGGAAGCACAGTTCTTTTGTTCTGAGCAAGCTCACTATTCTGGCCCTATAGGAAACACAGTAGAGTAGAAGAGTGCTCTTTTCTCAAACGCAAAGTGTGTTTCTTGTAAGGCAAGCTAGCGTTTGTTTCCCGGTCCTAAATGGAGTTGAATCACATGCAGTTTTTGATCCTACGAGCAAGAGTTGTTTTCTGGTAAGGAAAGTCACTATTGCACTCCAATTGCCATACACAGAGCAAACAGCACTCGCGTCTGTTCCCAGCAATTACAGTTTATTGGACTGAAGAGGAGCTACTGTTCTTGTCAGTTTCCTAAGCAGAATGGAACTAGATATGGCCCGTGTGTGTAGGAAGCACAGTTCTTTTGTTCTGAGCAAGCTCACTATTCTGGCCCTTTAGGAAACACAGTAGAGTAGAAGAGTGCTCTTTTCTCAAAAGTAAAGTGTGTTTCTTGTAAGGCGAGCTAGCGTTTGTTTCCCAGTCCTAAATGGAGTTGAATCACATGCAGTTTTTGATCCTACGAGCAAGAGTTGTTTTCTGGTAAGGAAAGTCATTATTGCGCTCCCATTGACATACACAGTGCAAATAGCACTCGCGTCTGTTCCCAGCAAGTACAGTGTATTGGACTTAAAAGGAGATACTGTTCTTGTCAGTTTCCTAAGCAGAGTTGAACTAGATATGGCCCCTGTGTGTAGGAAGCTCAGTTCTTTTGTTCTAAGCAAGCTCACTGTTCTGTCCCTATAGGAAACATAGTAGAGGAGAAGAGTGATCTTTTCACAAATACAGAGTGTGTTTCTTGTAAGGTGAGCTAGCGTTTGTTTCCCAGTCCTAAATGGAGTTGAATCACATGTAGTTTCTAGTCCTACAAGCAAGAGTTGTTTTCTGGTAAGAAGAATCACTATTGCGCTCCCATTGTCATACACAGGGCAAATAGCCCTGGCTTCTCTTCCCAGCATGTACCCTGTATTGGACTGAAGAGGAGCTACTGTTCTTGTCAGTTTCCTAAGCAGAGTTGAACTAGATATGGCCCGTGTGTGTAGGAAGCACAGTTCTTTTGTTCTGAGCAAGCTCACTATTCAGGCCCTATAGGAAACACAGTAGAGTAGAAGAGTGCTCTTTTCTCAAAAGCAGAGTGTGTTTCTTGTAAGGCAAGCTAGTGTTTATTTCCCAGTCCTAAATGGAGTTGAATCACATGCAGTTTCTCGTCCTATGAGCAAGAGTTGTTTTCTGGTAAGAAGAGTCACTATTGCGCTCCCATTGTCATACACAGGGCAAATAGCACTGGCGTCTGTTCCCAGCAAGTACAGTGTATGGAACTGAAGAGGATCTACTGTTCTTGTCAGTTTCCTAAGCAGAATTGAACTAGATATGGCCCGTGTGTGTAGGAAGTACAGTTCATTTTTCTGAGCAAGCTCACTATTCTGGCCCTATAAGAAACACAGTAGAGTAGAAGAATGCTCATTTCTCAAAAGCAGAGTGTGTTTCTTGTAAGACGAACTACTGTTTGTTTCCCAGTCCTAAATGGAGTTGAATCACATGCAGTTTCTGGTCCTTCGAGGAAGAGTTGTTTTCTGGTAGAAGAGTCACTACTGTGCTCCCATTGCCATACACAGTGCAAATAGCACTCGCGTCTGTTGCCAGCAAGTACAGTGTATTGGACTGAAGAGGAGCTACTCTTCTAGTCAGTTTCCTAAGCAGAGTGGAACTAGATATGGCCCGTGTGTGTAGGAAGCACAGTACTTTTGTTCTGAGCAAGCTCACTGTTCTGGCCCTATAGGAAGCACAGTAGAGTAGAAGAGTGCTCTTTTCTCAAAAGCAGAGTGTGTTTCTTTTAAGGCGAGCTAGAGTTTGTTTCTCAGTCCTAAATGGATTTGAATCCCATGCAGTATTTGGTACTATGAGCAAGAGTTGTTTTCTGGTAAGGAAAGTCACTATTGCGCTCCCATTGGGATACACAGTGCAAATAGCACTCGCGTCTGTTCCCAGAAAGAACAGTGAATTGGACTGAAGAGGAGCTACTGTTCTTGTCAGTTTCCTAACCAGAGTTGAACTAGATATGGCCCGTGTATGTAGGAAGCACAGTTCTTTTGTTCTGAGCAAGCTCACTGATCTGGCCCTATAGGAAACACAGTAGAGTAGAAGAATGCTCTTTTCTCAAAAGAAGAGTGTGTTTCTTGTAAGGCAAGCTAGTGTTTGTTTCACTGTCCTAAATGGAGTTGATTCATATGCAGTTTCTGGTCCTAGGAATAAGAGTTGTTTTCTGGTAAGAAGAGTCACTATTGCGCTCCCATTGCCATACATAGTGCAAAGAGCACTCGCGTCTGTTCTCAGCAAGTACAGTTTATTGGACTGAGGAGAAGCTACTGTTCTTGTCAGGTTCCTAAGCAGAGTTGAGGTAGATATGGCCCGTGAGTGTAGGAAGCACAGTTCTTTTGTTCTGAGCAAACTCACTGTTTTGGCCCTATAGGAAACACACTAGAGTAGAAGAGTGCTCTTTTGTCAGAAGCAGAGTGTGTTTCTTGTAAGGCGAGCTAGCGATTGTTTCCAAGTCCTAAATAGAGTTGAATCCCATGCATTTCTGGTCCTACGAGCAAGAGTTGTTTTCTGGTAAGAAGAGTCACTATTGCGCTCTCATTGCCATACCCAGTGCAAATAGTACTCGCGTATGGTCCCAGCAAGAAGAGTGAATTGGACTGAAGAGGAGCTACTGTTCTTGTCAGTTTCCTAAGCAGAGCTGAACTAGATATGGCCCCTGTGTGTACGAAGCACAGTTCTTTTGTTCTGAGCAAGCTCACTGTTCTGGCCGCAATGGAAACACAGTAGAGTAGAAGAATGCTCATTTCTCAAAAGCAGAGTGTGTTTCTTGTAAGGCGAGCTAGTGTTTGTTTCCCAGTCCTAAATGGAGTTGAATCACATGCAGTTTCTGGTCCTACGAGCAAGAGTTGTTTTCTGGTAGAAAAGTCACTTTTGCGCTCCCTTTGCCATACACAGTGCAAATAGCACTCGCCTCTGTTCCCAGCAAGTACAGTGAATTGGACTGAAGACGAGCTACTGTTCTTGTCAGTTTCCTAAGCAGAGTTGAACTAGATATGGCCCGTGTATGTAGGAAGCACAGCTCTTTTGCTCTGAGCAAGCTCACTGTTCGGACCCCATAGGAAACACAGTGGAGTAGAAGAGTGCTCTTTTTTCAAAAGCAGAGTGTGTTTCTTGTAAGGCGAGCTAGTGTTTGTTTCCCAGTCCTACATGGAGTTGAATCTTATGCAGTTTATGTTCCTACGAGCAAGAGTTGTTTTCGCGTAAAAAGAGTCACTTTTGCGCTCCCATTTTCATACACTGGACAAATAGCACTGGTGTCTGTTCCTAGCAAGTACAGTGTATTGGACTGAAGAGGAGCTACAGTTCTTGTCAGTTTCCTAAGCAGAGTTGAACTAGATATGGCCCGTGTGTGTAGAAAGCACATTTCTTTTGTTCTGAGCAATCTCACTGTTCGGAAACCATAGGAAACACAGTAGCGTAGAAGAGTGCTCTTTACTCAAAAGCAGAGTGTGATTCTTGTAATGCGAGCTAGTGTTTGTTTTCCAGTCAGAAATGGAGTTGAATCCCATGCATTTTCTGGTCCTATGAGCAAGAGTTGTTTTCTGGTAAGAACAGTCACTATTGAGCTCCAATTGCCAAACACAGTGTAAATAGCTCTGGCGTGTGTTCCCAGCAAGTACAGTGTATTGGACTTAAGAGGAGCTTCTGTTCTTGTCAGTTTCCTAAGCAGAGTTGAACTAGATATGGCCCTTGTGTGTACGAAGCACAGTTCTTTTGTTTTGAGCAAGCTCACTGTTTGGACACCATAAGAAACACAGTAGCGTAGAAGAGTGCTCTTTTCTCAAAAGCAGAGTGTGTTTCTTGTAAGGAGATCTAGCGTTTGTTTCCCAGTCCTAAATGTAGTTGAATCACATGCAGTTTTTGGTCCTACGAGCAAGAGTTGTTTTCTGGGAAGGAAAGTAATTCTTGCGCTCCCATTGCCATACACATTGCAAATAGTACTCGCGTCTGTTTCCATCAAGTACAGTGTATTGGACTGAAGAGGACCTACTGTTCTTTTCAGTTTTCTAAGCAGAGTTGAACTAGATATGGCCGTGTGTTGGAAGCACAGTTATTTTGTTCTTAGCAAGCTCACTGTTCTGGCCCTATAGGAAACACAGTAGAGTAGAAGAGTGCTCTTTTCTCAAAAGCAGAGTTTGTTTCTTGTAAGGCGAGCTAGCGTTTGTTTCCCAGTCCTAAATGCAGTTGAGTCACATGCAGTTTCTGGATCTACGAGCAAGAGCTGTTTTCTGGTAAGAAGAGTCACTATTGTGCTCCCATTGTCATACCCAGGGCAAATACACTGGCGTCTGTTCCCATCATGTACAGTGTATTGGACTGAAGAGGAACTACTGTTCTTTTCAGTTTCCTAAGCAGAGTTGAACAAGATATGGCCGTGTGTTGGAAGCACAGTTCTTTTGTTCTGAGCAAGCTCACTGTTCTGGCCCTATAAGAAACACAGTAGAGTAGAAGAGTGCACTATTCTCAAAAGCACAGTGTGTTTCTTGTAAGGCGAGCTAGCGTTTGTTTCCCAGTCCTAAATGGAGGTGAGTCACATGCAGTTTGTGGTCCTATGAGCAAGAGTTGTTTTCTGGTAAGAAGAGTCACTATTGAGCTCCTATTGCCATTCACAGTGCAAAAAGCACTTGCGTCTGTTCCCAGCAAGTACAGTGTATTGTACTAACAAAGAGCTACTGTTCTTGTCAGTTTCCTAAGCAGAATTGAACTAGATATTGCCATGTGTGTAGGAAGCACAGTTCTTTTGTTCTGAGCAAGCACTCTGTTCTGGCCATATAGGAAACACAGAAGAGTAGAAGAGTGCTCTTTTCTCAAAAGCAGAGTGTGTTTCTTGTAAGGACATCTAGCATTTGTTTCCCAGTCCTAATTGTAGTTGTATCACATGCAGTTTTTGTCCTACGAGCAAGAGTTGTTTTCTGGTAAGGAAAGTCATTATTGTGCTCCCATTGCAATACACATTGCAAATAGCACTCGCGTCTGTTTCCAGCAAGTACAGTGTATTAGAATGAAGAGGAGCTACTGTTCTTGTCAGTTTCCTAAGCAGAGTTGAACTAGATGTGTCCCGTGTGTGTAGGAAGCAGAGTTCTTTTGTTCTGAGCAAGATCACTGTTCTGTCCCTATAGGAAACACAGTAGAGTAGAAGAGTGCTCTTTTCTCAAAAGCAGAGTGTGTTTCTTGTAAGGCGAGCTAGCGTTTGTTTCCCAGTCCTAAATGGAGATGAGTCACATGCAGTTTGTGGTCCTACGAGCAAGAGTTCTTTTCTGGTAAGAAGAGTCACTATTGTGCTCCCATTGCCATACACAGTGCAAATAGCCCTCGCTTCTGTTTCCAGCAAGTACAGTGTATTGGACTAAAGAGGATCTACTGTTCTTGTCATTTTCCTATGCAGAGTTGAACTAGATATGCCCCGTGTGTTTAGAAAGCACATTTCTTTTGTTCTGAGCAAGCTCACTGTTCGGACCCCATAGAAAACACAGTAGAGTAGAAGAGTGCTCTTTTCTCAAAAGCAGAGTATGTTTCTTTTAAGGCGAGCTAGCGTTTGTTTCCCAACCCTAAATGGAGTTGAATCACATGCAGTTTCTGGTCCTACGAGTAAGAGTTTTTTCCTGGTACGAAGAGTCACTATTGCGCTCCCATTTTCACACACAGGGCAAATAGCACTGGCGTAGTTTCCCAGCATGTACAGTGTATTGGACTGAAGAGGATCCACTGTTCTTGTGAGTTTCCTATGCAGAGTTGAACTAGATATGGCCCGTGTGTGTAGGAAGCACAGTTCTTTTGTTCTGAGCAAGCTCACTGTTCGGACCCCATAGGAAACACAGTAGAGTAGAAGAGTGCTCTTTTCTCAAAAGCAGAGTGTGTTTCTTGTAAGATGAGCTAGGGTTTTTTCCCAGTCAGTAATGGAGTTGAAACCCATGCAGTTTCTGGTCCTACGATCAAGAGTTGTTTTCTGGTAAGGACAGTCACTATTGCGCTCCCATTGCCATACACAGTCCAAAGAGCACACCCGTCTGTTCCCAGCCAGTACAGTGTATTGGACTGAAGAGGAGCTACTGTTGTTGTCAGTTTCCTAAGCAGAGTTGAACTAGATATTGCGCGTGTGTGTAGGAAGCACAGTTCTTTGTTCTGAGCAAGCTCACTGTTCGGACCCCATAGGAAACACAGTAGAGTAGAAGAGTGTTCTTTTCTCAAAAGCAGAGTGTGTTTCTTGTAAGGCGAGCCAGCGTTTGTTTCCAAGTCCTAAATGGAGTTGAATCCCATGCAGTTTCTGTTCCTAAGAGCAAGAGTTGTTTTCTAGTAAGAAGAGTCACAATTGCGCTCCCATTGCCACACACAGTGCAAATAGCACTCGCGTCTGTTCCCAGTAAGTACAGTGTATTGGACTGAAGAGGAGCTTCTGTTCTTGTCAGTTTCCTAAGCAGAGTTGAACTAGATATGGCCCGTGTGTGTACGAAGCACAGTTCTTTTGTTTTGAGCATGCTCACTGTTCGGACACCATAGGAAACACAGTAGCGTAGAAGAGTGCTCTTTTCTCAAAATCAGAGTGTGTTTCTTGTAAGCAGATCTAGCGTTTGTTTCCCAGTCCTAAATGTAGTTGAATCACATGCAGTTTTTGGTCCTACGAGCAAGAGTTGTTTTCTGGTAAGGAAAGAAATTATTGCGCTCCCATTGCCATACACATTGCAAATAGCACTCGCGTCTGTTTCCATCAAGTACAGTGTATTGGACTGAAGAGGACCTACTGTTATTTTCAGTTTTCTAAGCAGAGTTGAACTAGATATGGCGCGTGTATGTAGGAAGCACAGTTCTTTTGTTCTGAGCAAGCTCACTGTTCTGGCCCTATAGGAAACACAGTAGAGTAGAAGAGTGCTCTTTACTCAAAAGCAGAGTGTGTCTCTTGTAAGGCGAGCTAGCGTTTGTTTCCCAGTCCTAAATGGAGTTGAGTCACATGCAGTTTCTGGTCCTACGAGCAAGAGTTCTTTTCTGGTAAGAAGAGTCACTATTGCTATCCCATTGCCATACACAGTGCAAATAGCACTCGCTTCTGTTTCCAGCAAGTACAGTGTATTGGACTGAAGAGGATCTACTGTTCTTGTCATTTTCCTATGCAGAGTTGAACTAGATATGCCCCGTGCATTTAGAACGCACATTTCTTTTGTTCTGAGCAAGTTCACTTTTCGGACACCATAGGAAACACAGTAGAGTAGAAGAGTGCTCTTTTCTCAAAAGCAGAGTGTGTTTCTTATAAGTTGAGCTAGCGTTTGTTTCCCAACCCTAAATGGAATTGAATCACATGCAGTTTCTGGTCCTACGAGTAAGAGTTGTTTCCTGGTAAGAAGAGCCACTATTGCGCTCCCATTGTCATACACAGGGCAAATAGCACTGGCGTCGGTTCCCAGCATGTACAGTGTATTGGACTGAAGAGGACCTACTGCTCTTTTCAGTTTTCTAAGCAGAGTTGAACTAGATATCGGCGTGTGTTGGAAGCACATTTCTTTTGTTCTGAGCAAGCTCACTGTTATGGCCCTATAGGAAACACAGTAGAGTAGAAGAGTGCTCTTTTCTCAAAAGCAGAGTTTGTTTCTTGTAAGGCGAGCTAGCGTTTGTTTCCCAGTCCTAAATGGAGTTGAGTCACATGCAGTTTCTGGATCTAGGAGCAAGAGTTGTTTTCTGGTAAGAAGAATCACTATTGAGCTCCCAGTGTCATACGCAGGGCAAATAGCACTGGCGTTTGTTTCCAGCATGTACAGTGTATTGGACTGAAGAGGATCTACTGTACTTTTCAGTTTCCAAGCAAAGTTGATCTAGATACGGCCGTGTGTGTTGGAAGCACAGTTCTTTTGTTCTGAGCAAGCTCACTGTTCTGGCCCTATAGGAAACACAGTAGAGTAGAAGAGTGCTCTTTTCTCAAAAGCACAGTGTGTTTCTTGGAAGGCGAGCTAGCGTTTGTTTCCCAGTCCTAAATGGAGTTGAATCACATGCAATTTCTGGTCCTATAAGCAAGAGTTGTTTTCTCGTAAGAAGAGTCACTATTGCGCTCCCTTTGACACACACAGTGCAAATAGCACTCGCGTCTGTTCCCAGCAATTACAGTGTATTAGAATGAAGAGGAGCTATTGTTCTTGTCAGTTTCCTAAGCAGAGTTGAACTAGATATGGCCAGTGTGTGTAGGAAGCACAGTTCTTTTGTTCTGAGCAAGCCCACTGTTCGGACCCCATAGGAAACACAGCAGAGCAGAAGAGTGCTCTTTTCTCAAAAGCAGAGTGTGTTTCATGTAAGGCGAGCTAGCGTTTGTTTCCCAGTCCTAAATGGAGTTGAATCACATGCAGTTTTTGGTCCTACGAGCAAGAGTTGTTTTCTGGTAAGGAAAGTCATTATTGCGCTCCCGTTGCCATACACAGTGCAAATAGCACTCGTGTCTGTTTCCAGCAAGTACAGTGTATTGGACTGAAGAGGACCTACTGTTCTTGTCAGTTTCCTAAGCAGAGTTGAACTAGATATGGCCCGTGTGTGTAGGATGCACAGTTCTTTTGTTCTGAGCAAGCTCACTGTTCTGGCCCTATAGGAAACACAGTAGAGTAGAAGAGTGCTCTTTTCTCAAAAGCAGAGTGTGTTTCTGGTAAGGCGAGCTAGTGTTTGTTTCCCAGTCCTAAATGGAGTTGAATCACATGCAGTTTCTGGTCCTATGACCAAGAGTTGTTTTCTGGTAAGAAGAGTCACTATTGCGCGTCCATTGTCATACACAGTGCAAATAGCTCTGGCATCTGTTCCCAGCATGTACAATGTATTGTACTGTAGAGGATGTACTGTTCTTGTCAGTTTCCTGAGTAGAATTGAACTACATATATCCGTGTGTGTAGGAAGCACAGTTCTTTTGTTCTCAGCAAGCTCTGTGTTCTGGCCATTTAGGAAAAACAGTAGCGTAGAAGAGTGCTCTTTTCTCAAAAGCAGAGTGTTTTTCTTGTAATGCGAGCTAGCGTTTGTTTCCCAGTCTTAAATGAAGTTGAATAACATGCAGTTTCTGGTCCTATGAGCAAGAGTTTTTTTCTGGTAAGAAGAGTCACTACTACGCACGCTCCCATTGTCATACACAGGGCAAATAGCACTGGCATCTGTTCCCAGCATGTACAGTGTACTGGACTGAAGAGGAGCTACTGTTCTTGTCAGTTTCCTAAGCAGAATTGAACTAGATATGTCCTTGTGTGTAGGAAGCACAGTTCTTTTGTTCTGAGCAAGCTCTGTGTTCTGGCCATATAGGAAACACAGTAGAGTAGAAGAGTGCTCTTTTCTCAAAAGCAGAGTGTGTTTCTTGTAAGGCGAGCTAGTGTTTGTTTCCCAGTCAGAAATGGATTTGAATGCCATGCAGTTTCTGGTCCTACGAGCAAGAGTTGTTTTCTCGTAAGAAGAGTCACTATTGCGCTTCCATTGCCATACACAGGGCAAATAGCACTTGCATCTGTTCCCAGCATGTACAGTGTATTGGCCTGAAGAATAGCTCCTTTTCTTTTCATTTTCCTAAGCAGAGTTGAACTAGATATGGCCCCTGTGTGTAGGAAGCACAGTTCTTTTGTTCTGAGCAAGCTCACTTTTGGGACCCCATAGGAAACACAGTAAAGTAGAAGAGTGCTCTTTTCTCAAAAGCAGAGTGTGTTTCTTGTAAGGCGAGCTAGCGTTTGTTTCCCAGTTCTAAATGAAGTTGAATCACATGCAGTTTCTGGTCCTACGAGCAAGAGTTGTTTCGAGGTAAGAAGAGTCACTATTGTGCTCCCATTGTCATTACAGGGCAAATAGCACTGGCATCTCTTCCCAGCATGTACAGTGTATAGGCCTGAAGAGGAGCTACTGTTCTTGTCACTTTCCTAAGCAGAGTTGATCTAGATATGGCCCCTGTGTGTAGGAAGCACAGTTCTTTTGTTCTGAGCAAGCTGACTGTTCTGGCCCTATAGGAAACACAGTAGAGTAGAAGAGTGCTCTTTTCTCAAAAGCAGAGTGTGTCTCTTGTAAGGCAAGCTAGCGTTTGTTTCCCAGTCCTAAATGGAGTTGAGTCACAGGAAGTTTCTGGTCCTACGAGAAAGAGTTGTTTTCTGGTAAGAAGTGTCACTATTGAGCTCCCATTGCCATACACAGTGCAAAGAGCACTCGCTTATGTTCCCAGCAAGTACATTGTATTGGACGGAAGAGGATCTACTGTTCTTGTCAGTTTTCTAAGCAGAGTTGAACTAGACATGGCCCGTGTGTGTAGGAAGCACATTTCTTTAGTTCTGAGCAAGCTCACTGTTCGGACAACATAGGAAACACAGTAGAGTAGAAGAGTGCTCTTTTCTCAAAAGCAGAGTCTGTTTTTTGTAAGGCGAGCTAGTGTTTGTTTCCCAGTCAGAAATGGAGTTGAATCCCATGTAGTTTCTGGTCCTACGAGCAAGAGTTGTTTTCTGGTAAGAAGAGTCACCATTGCGCTCCCATTGCCATACACAGTGCAAATAGCACTCGCGTCTGTTCCCAGCAAGTACAGTGTATTGGACTGAAGAGGACCTACTGTTCTTGTCAGTTTCCTAAGCAGAGTTGAACTAGATATGGCCCGTGTGTGTAGGAAGCAGAGTTCTTTTGTTCTGAGCAAGCTCACTGTTCTGGCCCTATAGGAAACACTGTAGAGTAGAAGAGTGCTCTTTTCTCAAAAAGCTGAGTGTGTTTCTTGTAAGACGAGCTAGTGTTTGTTTCCCAGTCAGAAATGGAGTTGAATCATATGCAGTTTCTGGACCTACGAGCAAGAGTTGTTTCCTGGTAAGAAGAGTCACTATTGCGCTCCCATTTTCATACACAGGGCAAATAGCACTGGCGTCGGTTCCCAGCATGTACAGTGTATTGGACTGTAAAGGATCTATTTTTCTTTTCAGTTTCCTAAGCAGAGTTGAACTAGATATGGCCGTGTGTGGTTGGATGCACAGTTCTTTTCTTCTGAGCAAGCTCACTATTCTGGCCCTATAGGAAACACAGTAGAGTAGAAGAGTGCTCTTTTCTCAAAAGCAGAGTGTGTTTCTTGTAAGGTGAGCTAGAGTTTGTTTCCCAGTCCTAAATGGAGATGAGTCACATGCAGTTTGTGGTCCTACGAGCAAGAGTTCTTTTCTGGTAAGAAGAGTCACTAATGAGCTCCCATTGCCATACACAGAGCAAATAGAATTCGCGTTTGTTCCCAGCAAGTACAGTGTATTAGAATGAAGAGGAGCTACTGTTCTTGTCAGTTTCCTAAGCAGAGTTGAACTAGATGTGGCCCGTGTGGGTAGGAAGCACAGTTCTTTTGTTCTGAGCAAGCTCACTGTTCGGACCCCATAGGAAATACAGTAGAGTAGAAGAGTGCTCTTTCTAAAAAGCAGAGTGTGTTTCTCGTAAGGGGAGCTAGTGCTTGTTTCCCAGTCCAAAATAGAGTTGAATCCCATGCAGTTTTTGGTCCTAAGAGCAAGAGTTGTTTTCTGGTAAGGAAAGCCACTATTGTTCTCCCTTAGCCATACACAGTGCAAATAGCACTCGCGTCTGTTCCCAACAATTACAGTGTATTAGAATTTAGAGGAGCTACTGTTCTTGTCAGTTTCCTAAGCAGAGTTGATCTAGATGTGGCCCGTGTGTGTAGGAAGCACAGTTCTTTTGTTCTGAGCAAGCTCACTGTTCGGACAACATAGGAAACACAGTAGAGTAGAAGAGTGCTCTTTTCTCAAAAGCAGAGTGTGTTTCTCATAAGGCGAGCTAGCGATTGTTTACCAGTCCTAAATGGAGTTGAATCACATGCAGTTTCTGTTCCTATGAGCAAGAGTTTTTTTCTGGTAAGAAGAGTCACTATTGCGCTCCCTTGCCATACACAGTGCAAATAGCACTGTTGTCTGTTCCCAGCAAGTACAGTGTATTGGACTGAAGAGGAGCTACTGTTCTTGTCAGTTTCCTAAGCAGAATTGAACTAGATATGTCCGTGTGTGTAGGAAGCACAGTTCTTTTGTTCTGAGCAAGCTCACTCTTCTGGCCCTATAGGAAACACAGTAGAGTAGAAGAGTGCTTTTTTCTAAAAAGCAGAGTGTGTTTTTTGTAAGGCAAGCTAGTGTTTGTTTCCCAGTCCTAAATGGAGTTGAGTCACATGCAGTTTGTGGTCCTACGAGCAAGAGTTGTTTTCTGGTAAGAAGAGTCACTATTGTGCTCCCATTGCCATACACCGGGCAAATAGCACTCGTGTCTGTTCCCAGCAAGTACAGTGTATTGGACTGAAGAGGATCTACTGTTCTTGTCATTTTCCTATGCGGAGTTGAACTAGATATGGCCCTGTGTGTAGGAAGCACATTTCTTTAGTTCTGAGCAAGCTATCTGTTCGGACCCCATAGGAAACACAGTAGAGTAGAAGAGTGCTCTTTTGTCAAAAGAAGAGTGTGTTTCTTGTAAGGCGAGCTAGTGTTTGTTTCCCAGTCCTAAATGGAGTTGAATCACATTCAGTTTCTGGTCCTACAAGCAAGAGTTGTTTTCTGGTAAGAAGAGTCACTATTGCGCTCCCATTGCCATACACAGTGCAAATAGCACTCGCGTCTGTTCCCAACAATTACAGTGTATTAGAATTAAGAGGAGCTACTGTTCTTGTCAGTTTCCTAAGCAGAGTTGATCTAGATGTGGCCCGTGTGTGTAGGAAGCACAGTTCTTTTGTTCTGAGCAAGCTCACTGTTCGGACACCATAGGAAACACAGTAGAGTAGAAGAGTGCTCTTTTCTCAAAAGCAGAGTGTGTTTCTCATAAGGTGAGCTAGCGATTGTTTCCCAGTCCTAAATGGAGTTGAATCTCATGCAGTTTCTGTTCCTATGGGCAAGAGTTTTTTTCTGGTAAGAAGAGTCACTATTGCGCTCCCTTGCCATCCACAGTGCACATAGCACTCACGTCTGCTCCCAGCAAGTACACTGTAGTGGACTGAAGAGGAGCTACTGTTCTTGTCAGTTTCCTAAGTAGAGTTGAACTAGATATGGCCCGTGTGTGTAGGAAGCACAGGTTTTTTGTTCTGAGCAAGCTCACTGTTCTGGCCCTATAGGAAACACAGTAGAGTAGAAGACTGCTCTTTCCTCAAAAGCAGAGTGTGTTTCTTGTAAGGCGAGCTAGCGTTTGTTTCCCAGTCCTAAATGAAGTTGAATCACATGCAGTTTCTGGTCCTATGACCAAGAGTTGTTTTCTGGTAAGAAGAGTCACTATTGCACGTCCATTGTCATAGAGGGCAAATAGCACTGGCATCTGTTCCCAGCATGTACAGTGTATTGGACTGAAGGGGATCTACTGTTCTTGTCAATTTCCTCAGCAGAATTGAACTAGATATGTCCGTGTGTGTAGGAAGCACACTTCTTTTGTTCTGAGCAAGCTCTGTGTTCTGGCCATATAGGAAACACAGTAGAGTAGAAGAGTGCTCTTTTCTCAGAAGCAGAGTGTGTTTCTTGTAAGGCGAGCTAGCGTTTGTTTCCCAGTCCTAAATGAAGTTGAATAACATGCAGTTTCTGGTCCTACGAGCAAGAGTTGTTTCCTGATAAGAAGAGTCACTATTGCGCTCCCATTGCCATACACAGGGCAAATAGCACTCGCGTCTGTTCCCAGCAATTACAGTGTATTAGAATGAAGAGGAGCTACTGTTCTTGTCAGTTTCCTAAGCAGAGTTGAACTAGATGTGGCCCGTGTGGGTAGGAAGCACAGTTCTTTTGTTCTGAGCAAGCTCACTGTTCGGACCCCATAGGAAATACAGTAGAGTAGAAGAGTGCTCTTTCTAAAAAGCAGAGTGTGTTTCTCGTAAGGGGAGCTAGTGCTTGTTTCCCAGTCCAAAATAGAGTTGAATCCCATGCAGTTTTTGGTCCTAAGAGCAAGAGTTGTTTTCTGGTAAGGAAAGCCACTATTGTTCTCCCTTAGCCATACACAGTGCAAATAGCAATTGCGTCTGTTCCCAGCAAGTACAGTGTATTGGAAAGAAGAGGAGATACTGTTCTTGTCAATTTCCTAAGCAGTGTTGAACTAGATATGACCCGTGTGTGTAGGAAGCACAGTTCTTTTGTTCTGAGCAAGCCCACTGTATGGACCCCATATGAAACATAGTAGAGTAGAAGAGTGCTCTTTTATCAAAAGCAGAGTGTGTTTCTTGTAAGGCAAGCTAGCGTTTGTTTCCCAGTCCTAAATGGAGTTGAATCTCATGCAGTTTCTGGTCCTATGAGCAAGAGTTGTTTTCTGGTAAGAAGAGTCACTACTACGCTCCCATTTTCATACACAGGGCAAATAGCACTGTCGTCTGTTCCCAGCATGTACAGTGTGTTGGACTGAAGAGGATCTACTGTTCTTGTCAGTTTCCTAAGCAGAGTTGAACTAGATATGGCCCGTGTGTGTAGGAAGCACAGTTCTTTTATTCTGAGCAAGCATACTGTTCGGACACCACAGGAAAAACAGTAGAGTAGAAGAGTGCTCTTTTCTCAAAAGCAGAGTGTGTTTCTTGTAAGGTGAGCTAGCGTTTGTTTCCCAGTCCTAAATGGAGTTGAATCACAATCAGTTTCTGGTCCTATGACCAAGAGTTGTTTTCTGGTAAGAAGAGTCACTATTGCGCGTCCATTGTCATACAGAGGGCAAATAGCACTGGCATCTGTTCCCAGCATGTACAGTGTATTGGACTGAAGGGGATCTACTGTTCTTGTCAATTTCCTTAGCAGAATTGAACTAGATATGTCCGTGTGTGTAGGAAGCACAGTTCTTTTGTTCTGAGCAAGCTCTGTGTTCTGGCCATATAGGAAACACAGTAGAGTACAAGAGTGCTCTTTTCTCAAAAGCAGAGTGTGTTTCTTGTAAGGCGAGCTAGCGTTTGTTTCCCAGTCCTAAATGAAGTTGAATAACATGCAGTTTCTGGTCCTACGAGCAAGAGTTGTTTCGAGGTAAGAAGAGTCACTATTGTGCTCCCATTGTCATACACAGAGCAAATAGCATTGGTATCTGTTCCCAGCATGTACAGTGTACTGGACTGAAGAGGAGCTACTGTTCTTGTCAGTTTCCTAAGCAGAGTTGAACTAGATATGTCCATGTGTGTAGGAAGCACAGTTCTTTTGTTCTCAGCAAGCTCTGTGTTCTGGCCATATAGGAAACACAGTAGCGTAGAAGAGTGCTCTTTTCTCAGAAGCAGAGTGTGTTTCTTGTAAGGCGAGCTAGCGTTTGTTTCCCAGTCCTAAATGAAGTTGAATAACATGCAGTTTCTGGTCCTACGAGCAAGAGTAGTTTTCTGGTAAGAAGAGTCACTATTGCGCTCCCATTGCCATACACAGTGCAAATAGCACTCGCGTCTGTTCCCAACAATTACAGTGTATTAGAATTTAGAGGAGCTACTGTTCTTGTCAGTTTCCTAAGCAGAGTTGATCTAGATGTGGCCCGTGTGTGTAGGAAGCACAGTTCTTTTGTTCTGAGCAAGCTCACTGTTCGGACAACATAGGAAACACAGTAGAGTAGAAGAGTGCTCTTTTCTCAAAAGCAGAGTGTGTTTCTCATAAGGTGAGCTAGCGATTGTTTCCCAGTCCTAAATTGAGTTGAATCACATGCAGTTTCTGTTCCTATGAGCAAGAGTTTTTTTCTGGTAAGAAGAGTCACTATTGAGCTCCATTGCCATCCACAGTGCAAATAGCACTCGCGTCTGCTCCCAGCAAGTACACTGTAGTGGACTGAAGAGGAGCTACTGTTCTTGTCAGTTTCCTAAGTAGAGTTGAACTAGATTTGGCCCGTGTGTGTAGGAAGCACAGGTTTTTTGTTCTGAGCAAGCTCACTGTTCTGGCCCATTAGGAAACACAGTAGAGTAGAAGACTGCTCTTTCCTCAAAAGAAGAGCGTGTTTCTTGTAAGGCGAGCTAGCGTTTGTTTCCCAGTCCTAAATTGAGTTGAATCACATGCAGTTTCTGGTCCTATGACCAAGAGTTGTTTTCTGGTAAGAAGTGTCACTATTGCGCGTCCATTGTCATACAGAGGGCAAATAGCACTGGCATCTGTTCCCAGCATGTACAGTGTATTGGACTGAAGGGGATCTACTGTTCTTGTCAATTTCCTGAGCAGAATTGAACTAGATATGTCCGTGTGTGTAGGAAGCACAGTTCCTTTGTTCTCAGCAAGCTCTGTGTTCTGGCCATATAGGAAACACAGTAGAGTAGAAGAGTGCTCTTTTCTCAAAAGCAGAGTGTGTTTCTTGTAAGGCGAGCTAGCGTTTGTTTCCCAGTCCTAAATGAAGTTGAATAACATGCAGTTTCTGGTCCTACGAGCAAGAGTTGATTCAAGGTAAGAAGAGTCACTATTGCGCTCCCATTGTCATACACAGAGCAAATAGCACTGGCATCTGTTCCCAGCATGTACAGTGTACTGGACTGAAGAGCAGCTACTGTTCTTGTCAGTTTCCTAAGCAGAGTTGAACTAGATATGTCCATGTGTGTAGGAAGCACAGTTCTTTTGTTCTCAGCAAGCTCTGTTTTCTGGCCATATAGGAAACACAGTAGCATAGAAGAGTGCTCTTTTCTCAGAAGCAGAGTGTGTTTCTTGTAAGGCGAGCTAGCGTTTGTTTCCCAGTCCTAAATGAAGTTGAATAACATGCAGTTTCTGGTCCTACGAGCAAGAGTTGTTTCCTGGTAAGAAGAGTCACTATTGCGCTCTGATTGTCATACAAAGAGCAAATAGCACTGGCATCTGTTCCCAGCATGTACAGTGTACTGGACTGAAGAGGAGATACTGTTCTTGTCAGTTTCCTAAGCAGAGTTGAACTAGATATGGCCCTGTGTGTAGGAAGCACATTTCTTTAGTTCTGAGCAAGTGCGCTGTTCGGACCCCATAGGAAACACAGTAGAGTAGAAGAGTGCTCTTTTGTCAAAAGAAGAGTGTGTTTCTTGTAAGGCGAGCTAGTGTTTGTTTCCCAGTCCTAAATGGAGTTGAATCACATTCAGTTTCTCGTCCTACAAGCAAGAGTTGTTTTCTGGTAAGAAGAGTCACTATTGCGCTCCCATTGCCATACACAGTGCAAATAGCACTCGCGTCTGTTCCCAACAATTACAGTGTATTAGAATTAAGAGGAGCTACTGTTCTTGTCAGTTTCCTAAGCAGAGTTGATCTAGATGTGGCCCGTGTGTGTAGGAAGCACAGTTCTTTTGTTCTGAGCAAGCTCACTGTTCGGACACCATAGGAAACACAGTAGAGTAGAAGAGTGCTCTTTTCTCAAAAGCAGAGTGTGTTTCTCATAAGGTGAGCTAGCGATTGTTTCCCAGTCCTAAATGGAGTTGAATCACATGCAGTTTCTGTTCCTATGAGCAAGAGTTATTTTCTGGTAAGAAGAGTCACTATTGCGCTCCCTTGCCATCCACAGTGCACATAGCACTCACGTCTGCTCCCAGCAAGTACACTGTAGTGGACTGAAGAGGAGCTACTGTTCTTGTCAGTTTCCTAAGTAGAGTTGAACTAGATATGGCCCATGTGTGTAGGAAGCACAGGTTTTTTGTTCTGAGCAAGCTCACTGTTCTGGCCCTATAGGAAACACAGTAGAGTAGAAGACTGCTCTTTCCTCAAAAGCAGAGTGTGTTTCTTGTAAGGCGAGCTAGCGTTTGTTTCCCAGTCCTAAATGGAGTTGAATCACATGCAGTTTCTGGTCCTATGACCAAGAGTTGTTTTCTGGTAAGAAGAGTCACTATTGCGCGTCCATTGTCATAGAGGGCAAATAGCACTGGCATCTGTTCCCAGCATGTACAGTGTATTGGACTGAAGGGGATCTACTGTTCTTGTCAATTTCCTCAGCAGAATTGAACTAGATATGTCCATGTGTGTAGGAAGCACACATCTTTTGTTCTGAGCAAGCTCTGTGTTCTGGCCATATAGGAAACACAGTAAAGTAGAAGAGTGCTCTTTTCTCCAAAGCAGAGTGTGTTTCTTGTAAGGCGAGCTAGCGTTTGTTTCCCAGTCCTAAATGAAGTTGAATAACATGCAGTTTCTGGTCCTACGAGCAAGAGTTGTTTCCTGATAAGAAGAGTCACTATTGCGCTCCCATTGCCATACACAGGGCAAATAGCACTGGCGTCTGTTCCCAGCAATTACAGTGTATTAGAATGAAGAGGAGCTACTGTCCTTGTCAGTTTCCTAAGCAGAGTTGAACTAGATGTGGCCCGTGTGTGTAGGAAGCACAGTTCTTTTGTTCTGAGCAAGCTCACTGTTCGGACCCCATAGGAAATACAGTAGAGTAGAAGAGTGCTCTTTCTAAAAAGCAGAGTGTGTTTCTCGTAAGGGGAGCTAGTGCTTGTTTCCCAGTCCAAAATAGAGTTGAGTCCCATGCAGTTTTTGATCCTAAGAGCAAGAGTTGTTTTCTGGTAAGGAAAGCCACTATTGTTCTCCCTTAGCCATACACAGTGCAAATAGCAATCGCGTCTGTTCCCAGCAAGTACAGTGTATTGGAAAGAAGAGGAGATACTGTTCTTGTCAGTTTCCTAAGCAGTGTTGAACTAGATATGACCCGTGTGTGTAGGAGGCACAGTTCTTTTGTTCTGAGCAAGCCCACTGTATGGACCCCATATGAAACATAGTAGAGTAGAAGAGTGCTCTTTTATCAAAAGCAGAGTGTGTTTCTTGTAAGGCAAGCTAGCGTTTGTTTCCCAGTCCTAAATGGAGTTGAATCTCATGCAGTTTCTGGTCCTATGAGCAAGAGTTGTTTTCTGGTAAGAAGAGTCACTACTACGCTCCCATTTTCATACACAGGGCAAATAGCACTGTCGTCTGTTCCCAGCAGTACAGTGTGTTGGACTGAAGAAGATCTACTGTTCTTGTCAGTTTCCTAAGCAGAGTTGAACTAGATATGGCCCGTGTGTGTAGGAAGCACAGTTCTTTTATTCTGAGCAAGCATACTGTTCGGACACCACAGGAAAAACAGTAGAGTAGAAGAGTGCTCTTTTCTCAAAAGCAGAGTGTGTTTCTTGTAAGGTGAGCTAGCGTTTGTTTCCCAGTCCTAAATGGAGTTGAATCACATGCAGTTTCTGGTCCTATGACCAAGAGTTGTTTTCTGGTAAGAAGAGTCACTATTGCGCGTCCATTGTCATACAGAGGGCAAATAGCACTGGCATCTGTTCCCAGCATGTACAGTGTATTGGACTGAAGGGGATCTACTGTTCTTGTCAATTTCCTTAGCAGAATTGAACTAGATATGTCCGTGTGTGTAGGAAGCACAGTTCTTTTGTTCTGAGCAAGCTCTGTGTTCTGGCCATATAGGAAACACAGTAGAGTACAAGAGTGCTCTTTTCTCAAAAGCAGAGTGTGTTTCTTGTAAGGCGAGCTAGCGTTTGTTTCCCAGTCCTAAATGAAGTTGAATAACATGCAGTTTCTGGTGATACGAGCAAGAGTTGTTTCGAGGTAAGAAGAGTCCCTATTGCGCTCCCATTGTCATACACAGGGCAAATAGCACTGGCGTCGGTTCCCAGCATGTACAGTGTATTGGACTGTAAAGGATCTATGGTTCTTTTCAGTTTCCTATGCAGAGTTGAACTAGATATGGCCGTGTGTGGTTGGATGCACAGTTCTTTTCTTCTGAGCAAGCTCACTATTCTGGCCCTATAGGAAACACAGTAGAGTAGAAGAGTGCTCTTTTCTCAAAAGCAGAGTGTGTTTCTTGTAAGGCGAGCTAGCGTTTGTTTCCCAGTCCTAATTGGAGATGAGTCACATGCAGTTTGTGGTCCTACGAGCAAGAGTTCTTTTCTGGTAAGAAGAGTCACTAATGAGCTCCCATTGCCATACACAGAGCAAATAGAACTCGCGTTTGTTCCCAGCAAGTACAGTGTATTGTACTGAAGAGGAGCTACTGTTCTTGTCAGTTTCCTAAGCAGAGTTGAACTAGATATGGCCCGTGTGTGTAGGAAAGCACAGTTCTTTTGTTCTGAGCAAGCTCACTGTTCGGACACCATAGGAAACACAGTAGAGTAGAAGAGTGCTCTTTTCTCAAAAGCAGAGTGTGTTTCTCATAAGGCGAGCTAGCGATTGTTTACCAGTCCTAAATGGAGTTGAATCCCATGCAGTTTCTGGTCCTAAGAGCAAGAGTTGTTTTCTGGTAAGAAGAGTCACTATTCGCTCCCATTGCCATACATAGTGCAAATAGCACTTGCGTCTGTTCCCAGCTAGTACACTGTATTGGACTGAAGAGGAGCTAAGGTTCTTTTCAGTTTCATAAGCAGAGTTGAACTAGACATGGCCCATGTGTGTAGGAAGCACAGTTCTTTTGTTCTGAGCAAGCTCACTGTTCGGACCCAATAGAAAACACAGTAGAGTAGAAGAGTGCTCTATCCTCAAAAGCAGAGTGTGTTTCTTGTAAGGTGAGCTAGTGTTTGTTTCCCAGTCCTAAATGGAGTTGAATCCCATGCAGTTTCTTGTCCTACAAGCAAGAGTAGTTTTCTGGTAAGAAGAGTCACTATTGCGCTCCCATTGCCATACACAGTGCAAATAGCACTCGCGTCTGTTCCCAACAATTACAGTGTATTAGAATTAAGAGGAGCTACTGTTCTTTCAGTTTCCTAAGTAGAGTTGATCTAGATGTGGCCCGTGTGTGTAGGAAGCAGAGTTCTTTTGTTCTGAGCAAGCTCACAGTTCGGACACCATAGGAAACACAGTAGAGTAGAAGAGTGCTCTTTTCTCAAAAGCAGAGTGTGTTTCTCATAAGGTGAGCTAGCGATTGTTTCCCAGTCCTAAATGGAGTTGAATCACATGCAGTTTCTGTTCCTATGAGCAAGAGTTTTTTTCTGGTAAGAAGAGTCACTATTGCGCTCCCTTGCCATCCACAGTGCAAATAGCACTCACATCTGCTCCCAGCAAGTACACTGTAGTGGACTGAAGAGGAGCTACTGTTCTTGTCAGTTTCCTAAGCAGATTAGAACTAGATATGGCCCGTGTGTGTAGGAAGCACAGGTTTTTTTTTCTGAGCAAGCTCACTGTTCTGACCCTATAGGAAACACAGTAGAGTAGAAGAGTGCTCTTTTCTCAAAAGCAGAGTGTGTTTATTGTAAAGCGAGCTAGTGTTTGTTTCCCAGTCCTAAATGGAGTTGAATCACATGCAGTTTCTGGTCCTATGACCAAGAGTTGTTTTCTGGTAAGAAGAGTCACTATTGCGTGTCCATTGTCATACACAGTGCAAATAGCTCTGGCATCTGTTCCCAGCATGTACAGTGTATTGGACTGAAGAGGATCTACTGTTCTTGTCAATTTCCTGAGCAGAATTGAAATAGATATGTCCATGTGTGTAGGAAGCACAGTTCTTTTGTTCTCAGCAAGCTCTGTGTTCTGGCCATATAGGAAACACAGTAGCATAGAAGAGTGCTCTTTTCTCAGAAGCAGAGTGTGTTTCTTGTAAGGCGAGCTAACGTTTGTTTCCCAGTCCTAAATGAAGTTGAATAACATGCAGTTTCTGGTCCTACGAGCAAGAGTTGTTTCCTGGTAAGAAGAGTCACTATTGCGCTCCCATTGTCATACACAGAGCAAATAGCACTGGCATCTGTTCCCAGCATGTACAGTGTACTGGACTGAAGAGGAGATACTGTTCTTGTCAGTTTCCTAAGCAGAGTTGAACTAGATATGGCCCTGTGTGTAGGAAGCACATTTCTTTTGTTCCGAGCAAGCTCACTGTTCAGACCCAATAGGAAACACAGTAGAGTAGATGAGTGCTCTATCCTCAAAAGCAGAGTGTGTTTCTTGTAAGGCGAGCTAGTGTTTGTTTCCCAGTCCTAAATAGAGTTGAATCCCATGCAGTTTCTGGTCCTACAAGCAAGAATTGTTTTCTGGTAAGAAGAGTCACTATTGTGCTCCCATTGCCATACACAGTGCAAATAGCACTCGCGTCTGTTCCCAACAATTACAGTGTATTAGAATGAAGAGGAGCTACTGTTCTTGTCAGTTTCCTAAGCAGAGTTGAACTAGATGTGGCCCGTGTGTGTAGGAAGAACAGTTCTTTTGTTCTGAGCAAGCTCACTGTTTGGACACCATAGGAAACACAGTAGAGTAGAAGAGTGCTCTTTTCTCAAAAGCAGAGTGTGTTTCTCATAAAGTGAGCTAGCGATTGTTTCCCAGTCCTAAATGGAGTTGAATCACATGCACTTTCTGTTCCTATGATCAAGAGTTTTTTTCTGGTAAGAAGAGTCACTATTGCGCTCCCTTGCCATCCACAGTGCAAATAGCACTCGCGTATGTTCCCAGCAATTACAGTGTATTAGAATGAAGAGGAGCTACTGTTCTTGTCAGTTTCCTAAGCAGAGTTGAACTAGATGTGGCCCGTGTGTGTAGGAAGCACAGTTCTTTTGTTCTGAGCAAGCTCACTGTTCTGGCCCTATAGGAAACACAGTAGAGTAGAAGAGTGCTCTTTTCTCAAAAGCAGAGTGTGTTTCTTGTAAGACGAGCTAGTGTTGTTTCCCAGTCCTAAATGAAGTTGAATAACATGCAGTTTCTTGTCCTACGAGCAAGAGTTGTTTCCTGGTAGGAAGAGTCACTATTGCGCTCCCATTGTCATACACAGAGGAAATAGCACTGGCATCTGTTCCCAGCATGTACAGTGTACTGGACTGAAGAGGAGCTACTCTTCTTGTCAGTTTCCTAAGCAGAGTTGAACTAGATATGTCCATGTGTGTAGGAAGCACAGTTCTTTTGTTCTCAGCAAGCTCTGTTTTCTGGCCATATAGGAAACACAGTAGCGTAGAAGAGTGCTCTTTTCTCAGAAGCAGAGTGTGTTTCTTGTAAGGCGAGCTAGCGTTTGTTTCCCAGTCCTAAATGAAGTTGAATAACATGCAGTTTCTGGTCCTACGAGCAAGAGTTGTTTTCTGGTAAGAAGAGTCACTATTGTGCTCCGATTGTCATACACAGAGCAAATAGCACTGGCATCTGTTCCCATCATGTACAGTGTACTGGACTGAAGAGGAGATACTGTTCTTGTCAGTTTCCTAAGCAGAGTTGAACTAGATATGGCCCTGTGTGTAGGAAGCACATTTCTTTTGTTCTGAGCAAGCTCACTGTTCAGACCCAATAGGAAACACAATAGAGTAGAAGAGTGTTCTATCCTCAAAAGCAGAGTGTGTTTCTTGTAAGGCGAGCTAGTGTTTGTTTCCCAGTCCTAAATGGAGTTGAATCCCATGCAGTTACTGGTCCTACAAGCAAGAGTAGTTTTCTGGTAAGAAGAGTCACTATTGTGCTCCCATTGCCATACACAGTGCAAATAGCACTCGCGTCTGTTCCCAACAATTACAGTGTATTAGAATGAAGAGGAGCTATTGTTCTTGTCAGTTTCCTAAGCAGAGTTGAACTAGATGTGGCCCGTGTGTGTAGAAAGCACAGTTCTTTTGTTCTGAGCAAGCTCACTGTTCTGGCCCTATAGGAAACACAGTAGAGTAGAAGAGTGCTCTTTTCTCAAAAGCAGAGTGTGTCTATTGTAAGGCAAGCTAGCGTTTGTTTCCCAGTCCTAAATGGAGTTGAGTCACATGCAGTTTATGGTCCTACGAGCAAGAGTTTTTTTCTGGTAAGAAGAGTCACTATTGCGCTCCCATTGCCATACACAGTGCAAATAGCACTCGCGTCTGTTCCCAGGAATGACAGTGTATTAGAATAAAGAGGAGCTACTGTTCTTGTCAGTTTCCTAAGCAGAGTTGAACTAGATGTGGCCCGTGTGTGTTGGAAGCACAGTTCTTTTGTTCTGAGCAAGCTCACTGTTCGGACCCCATAGAAAACACAGTAGAGTAGAAGAGTGCTCTTTTCTCAAAAGCAGAGTGTGTTTCTCGTAAGGGGAGCTAGCGCTTGTTTCCCAGTCCTAAATGGAGTTGAATCACATGCAGTTTTTGGTCCTACGAGCAAGAGTTGTTTTCTGCTAAAGAAAGCCACTATTGTGCTCCCTTAGCCATACACAGTGCAAATACCAATCACGTCTGTTCTCAGCAAGTACAGTGTATTGGAAAGAAGAGGAGATACTGTTCTTGTCAGTTTCTTAAGCAGAGTTGAACTAGATATGACCCGTGCATGTAGGAAGCACAGTTCTTTTGTTCTGAGCAAGCCCAATGTTCGGACGCCATATGAAACATAGTAGAGTAGAAGAGTGCTCTTTTCTCAAAAGCAGAGTGTGTTTCTTGTAAGGCGAGCTAGCGTATGTTTCCCAGTCCTAAATGGAGTTGAATCTCATGCAGTTTCTGGTCCTATGAGCAAGAGTTGTTTTCTGGTAAGAAGAGTCACTACTACGCTCCCACTGTCATACACAGGGCAAATAGCACTGTCGTCTGTTCCCAGCATGTACAGTGTTTTGGACTGAAGAGGATCTACTGTTCTTGGCAGTTTCCTAAGCAGAGTTGAACTAGATATGGCCCGTGTGTGTAGGAAGCACAGTTCTTTTATTCTGAGCAAGCTCACTGTTCGGACACCATAGGAAACACAGTAGAGTAGAAGAGTGCTCTTTTCTCAAAAGCAGAGTGTGTTTCTTGTAAGGCTAGCTAGTGTTTGTTTCCTAGTCAGAAATGGAGTTGAATCCCATACAGTTTCTGCTCCTAAGAGCAAGAGTTGTTTTCTGGTAAGAAGAGTCACTATTCGCTCCCACTGCCATACATAGTGCAAATAGCACTTGCGTCTGTTCCCAGCTAGTACACTGTATTAGACTGAAGAGGAGCTACTGTTGTTTTCAGTTTCCTAAGCAGAGTTGAACTAGATATGGCCCATGTGTGTAAGTAGCACAGTTCTTTTGTTCTGAGCAAGCTCACTGTTCGGACACCATAGGAAACACAGTAGAGTAGAAGAGTGCTCTTTTCTCAAAAGCAGAGTGTGTTTCTTGTAAGGCTAGCTAGTGTTTGTTTCCTAGTCAGAAATGGAGTTGAATCCCATGCAGTTTCTGTTCCTAAGAGCAAGAGTTGTTTTCTGGTAAGAAGAGTCACTATTCGCTCCCATTGCCATACATAGTGCAAATAGCACTCGTGTCTGTTCCCAGCTAGTACACTGTATTGGACTGAAGAGGAGCTACTGTTCTTGTCAGTTTCCTAAGCAGAGTTGAACTAGATATGGCCCGTGTGTGTAGGAAGCACAGGTTTTTTGTTCTGAGCAAGCTCACTGTTCTGGCCCTATAGGAAAAACAGTAGAGTAGAAGAGTGCTCTTTTCTCAAAAGCAGAGAGTGTTTATTGTAAGGCGAGCTAGTCTTTGTTTCCCAGTCCTAAATGGAGTTGAATCACATGCAGTTTCTGGTCCTATGACCAAGAGTTGTTTTCTGGTAAGAAGAGTCACTATTGCGTGTCCATTGTCATACACAGTGCAAATAGCTCTGGCATCTGCTCCCAGCATGTACAGTGTATTGGACTGAAGAGGATCTACTGTTCTTGTCAGTTTCCTGAGCAGAATTGAACTAGATATGTCCATGTGTGTAGGAAGCACAGTTCTTTTTTTCTCAGCAAGCTCTGTGTTCTGGCCATATAGGAAACACAGTAGCGTAGAAGAGTACTCTTTTCTCAGAAGCAGAGTGTGTTTCTTGTAAGGCGAGCTAGCGTTTGTTTCCCAATCCTAAATGAAGTTGAATAACATGCAGTTTCTGGTCCTACGAGCAAGAGTTGTTTCCTGCTAAGAAGAGTCACTATTGCGCTCCCATTGTCATACACAGTGCAAATAGCTCTGGCATCTATTCCCAGCATGTACAGTGTACTGGACTGAAGAGGAGCTACTGTTCTTGTCAGTTTCCAAAGCAGAGTTGAACTAGATATGGCCCTGTGTGTAGGAAGCACAGTTCTTTTGTTCTGAGCAAGCTCACTGTTCAGACCCAATAGGAAACACAATAGAGAAGAAGAGTGTTCTATCCTCAAAAGCAGAGTGTGTTTCTTGTAAGGCGAGCTAGTGTTTGTTTCCCAGTCCTAAATGGAGTTGAATCCCATGCAGTTTCTGGTCCTACAAGCAAGAGTAGTTTTCTGGTAAGAAGAGTCACTATTGCTCTCCCATTGCCATACACAGTGCAAATAGCACTCGCGTCTGTTCCCAACAATTACAGTGTATTAGAATGAAGAGGAGCTACTGTTCTTGTCAGTTTCCTAAGCAGAGTTGAACTAGATGTGGCCCGTGTGTGTAGGAAGCACAGTTCTTTTGTTCTGAGTTGGCTCACAGTTCGGACACCATAGGAAACACAGTAGAGTACAAGAGTGCTCTTTTCTCAAAAGCAGAGTGTGTTTCTCATAAGGTGAGCTAGCGATTGTTTCCCAGTCCTAAATGGAGTTGAATCACATGCAGTTTCTGTTCCTATGAGCAAGAGTTTTTTTCTGGTAAGAAGAGTCACTATTGCGCTCCCTTGCCATCCACAGTGCAAATAGCACTCGCGTCTGCTCCCAGCAAGTACACTGTATTGGACTGAAGAGGAGCTACTGTTCTCGTCAGTTTCCTAAGCAGATTAGAACTAGATATGGCCCGTGTGTGTAGGAAGCACAGGTTTTTTTTTCTGAGCAAGCTCACTGTTCTGACCCTATAGGAAACACAGTAGAGTAGAAGAGTGCTCTTTTATCAAAAGCAGAGTGTGTTTATTGTAAAGCGAGCTAGTGTTTGTTTCCCAGTCCTAAATGGAGTTGAATCACATGCAGTTTCTGGTCCTATGACCAAGAGTTGTTTTCTGGTAAGAAGAGTCACTATTGCGTGTCCATTGTCATACACAGTGCAAATAGCTCTGGCATCTGTTCCCAGCATGTACAGTGTATTTTACTGAAGAGGATCTACTGTTCTTGTCAATTTCCTGAGCAGAATTGAAATAGATATGTCCATGTGTGTAGGAAGCACAGTTCTTTTGTTCTCAGCAAGCTCTGTGTTCTAGCCATATAGGAAACACAGTAGCGTAGAAGAGTGCTCTTTTCTCAGAAGCAGAGTGTGTTTCTTGTAAGGCGAGCTAGCGTTTGTTTCCCAGTCCTAAATGAAGTTGAATAACATGCAGTTTCTGGTCCTACGAGCAAGAGTTGTTTCCTGGTAAGAAGAGTCACTATTGCGCTTCCTTGCCATCCACAGTGCAAATAGCACTCGCGTCTGTTCCCAGCAATTACAGTGTATTAGAATGAAGAGGAGCTACTGTTCTTGTCAGTTTCCTAAGCAGAGTTGAACTAGATGTGGCCCGTGTGTGTAGGAAGCACAGTTCTTTTGTTCTGAGCAAGCTCACTGTTCTGGCCCTATAGGAAACACAGTAGAGTAGAAGAGTGCTCTTTTCTCAATAGCAGAGTGTGTTTCTTGTAAGGCGAGCTAGTGTTTGTTTCCCAGTCCTAAATAGAGTTGAATCACATGCATTTTCTGGTCCTATGACCAAGAGTTGTTTTCTGGTTAGAAGAGTCACTATTGCGCGTCCATTGTCATACACAGTGCAAATAGCTCTGGCATCTGTTCCCAGCATGTACAGTGTATTGGACTGAAGAGGATGTACTGTTCTTGTCAGTTTCCTGAGTAGAATTGAACTACATATGTCCGTGTGTGTAGGAAGTACAGTTCTTTTGTTCTCAGCAAGCTCTGTGTTCTGCCCATATAGGAAACACTGTAGCGTAGAAGAGTGCTCTTTTCTCAAAAGCAGAGTGTTTTTCTTGTAAGGCGAGCTACTGTTTCTTTCCCAGTCGTAAATGAAGTTGAATAACATGCAGTTTCTTGTCCTACGAGCAAGAGTTGTTTCCTGGTAAGAAGAGTCACTATTGCGCTCCCATTGTCATACACAGAGGAAATAGCACTGGCATCTGTTCCCAGCATGTAGAGTGTACTGGACTGAAGAGGAGCTACTGTTCTTGTCAGTTTCCTATGCAGAGTTGAACTAGATATGGCCCTGTGTGTAGGAAGCACATTTCTTTTGTTCTGAGCAAGCTCACTGTTCAGACCCAGTGGAAACACAGTAGCTTAGAAGAGTGCTCTATCCTCAAAAGCAGAGTGTGTTTCTTGTAAGGCGAGCTAGTGTTTGTTTCCCAGTCCTAAATGGAGTTGAATCCCATGCAGTTTCTGGTCCTACAAGCAAGAGTTGTTTTCTGGTAAGAAGAGTCACTATTGCGCTCCCATTGCCATACACAGTGCAAATAACACTCGCGTCTATTCCCAACAATTATAGTGTATTAGAATGAAGAGGAGCTACTGTTCTTGTCAGTTTCCTAAGCAGAGTTGAACTAGATGTGGCCCGTGTGTGTAGGAAGCAGAGTTCTTTTGTTCTGAGCAAGCTCACTGTTCAGACACCATAGGAAACACAGTAGAGTAGAAGAGTGCTCTTTTCTCAAAAGCAGAGTGTGTTTCTCATAAGGTGAGCTAGCGATTGTTTCCCAGTCCTAAATGGAGTTGAATCACATGCAGTTTCTGTTCCTATGAGCAAGAGTTTTTTTCTGGTAAGAGGAGTCACTATTGCGCTCCCTTGCCATCCACAGTGCAAATAGCACTCGCGTCTGCTCCCAGCAAGTACACTGTAGTGGACTGAAGAGGAGCTACTGTTCTTGTCAGTTTCCTAAGCAGAGTTGAACTAGATATGGCCCGTGTGTGTAGGAAGCACAGGTTTTTTGTTCTGATCAAGCTCACTGTTCTGGCCCTATAGGAAACACAGTAGAGTAGAATAGTGCTCTTTTCTCAAAAGCAGAGTGTGTTTCTTGTAAGGCGAGCTAGCGTTTGTTTCCCAGTCCTAAATGGAGTTGAATCACATGCAGTTTCTGGTCCTATGACCAAGAGTTGTTTTCTGGTAAGAAGAGTCACTATTGCGTGTCCATTGTCATACAGAGGGCAAATAGCACTGGCATCTGGTCCCAGCATGTACAGTGTATTGGACTGAAGGGGATCTACTGTTCTTGTCAATTTCCTGAGCAGAATTGAACTAGATATGTCCGTGTGTGTAGGAAGCACAGTTCTTTTGTTCAGAGCAAGCTCTGTGTTCTGGCCATATAGGAAACACAGTAGTGTACAAGAGTGCACTTTTCTCAAAAGCAGAGTGTGTTTCTTGTAAGGCGAGCTAGCGTTTTTTTCCCAGTCCTAAATGAAGTTGAATAACATGCAGTTTCTGGTCCTACGAGCAAGAGTTGTTTCGAGGTAAGAAGAGTCACTATTGCGCTCCCATTTTCATACACAGGGCAAATAGCACTGGCATCTGTTCCCAGCATGTACAGTGTCCTGGACTGAAGAGGAGCTACTGTTCTTGTCAGTTTCCTAAGCAGAGTTGAACTAGATATGGTCCCTGTGTGTAGGAAGCAAAGTTCTTTTGTTCTGAGCAAGCTCACTGTTCTGGCCCTATAGGAAACACAGTAGAGTAGAAGAGTGCTCTTTTCTCAAAAGCAGAGTGTGTCTCTTGTAAGGCAAGCTAGCGTTTGTTTCCCAGTCCTAAATGGAGTTGAGTCACATGCAGTTTATGGTCCTACGAGCAAGAGTTTTTTTCTGGTAAGAAGAGTCACTATTGCGCTCCCATTGCCATACACAGTACAAATAGCACTCGCGTCTGTTCCCAGCAATTACAGTGTATTAGAATGAAGAGGAGCTACTGTTCTTGTCAGTTTCCTAAGCAGAGTTGAACTAGATGTGGCCTGTGTGTGTAGGAAGCACAGTTCTTTTTTCTGAGCAAGCTCAGTGTTCTGGCCCTATAGGAAACACAGTAGAGTAGAAGAGTGCTCTTTTCTCAAAAGCAGAGTGTGTTTCTTGTAAGGGGAGCTAGCGTTTGTTTCCCAGTCCTAAATGGAGTTGAATCACATGCAGTTTTTGGTCCTACGAGCAAGAGTTGTTTTCTGGTAAGGAAAGTCACTATTGTCCTCCCTTAGCCATACACAGTTTAAATAGCAATCGCGTCTGTTCCCAGCAAGTACAGTGTATTGGAAAGAAGAGGAGATACTGTTCTTGTCAGTTTCCTTAGCAGAGTTGAACTAGATATGACCCATGTGTGTAGGAAGCACAGTTCTTTTGTTCTGAGCAAGCCCAATGTTCGGACCCCATATGAAACATAGTAGAGTAGAAGAGTGCTCTTTTCTCAAAAGCAGAGTGTGTTTCTTGTAAGGCGAGCTAGCGTTTGTTTCCCAGTCCTAAATGGAGTTGAATCTCATGCAGTTTCTGGTCCTATGAGCAAGAATTGTTTTCTGGTAAGAAGAGTCACTACTACGGTCCCATTGTCATACACAGGGCAAATAGCACTGTCGTCTGTTCCCAGGATGTACAGTGTGTTGGACTGAAGAGGATCTACTGTTCTTGTCAGTTTCCTAAGCAGAGTTGAACTAGATATGGCGCATGTGTGTAGGAAGCACAGTTCTTTTATTCTGAGAAAGCTCACTGTTCGGACACCATAGGAAACACAGTAGAGTAGAAGAGTGCTCTTTTCTCAAAAGCAGAGTGTGTTTCTTGTAAGGCTAGCTAGTGTTTGTTTCCTAGTCAGAAATGGAGTTGAAGCCCATGCAGTTTCTAGTCCTAAGAGCAAGAGTTGTTTTCTGGTAGGAAGAGTCACTATTCGCTCCCATTGCCATACATAGTGCAAATAGCACTCGCGTCTGTTACAAGCTAGTACATGGTATTGGACTGAAGAGGAGCTACTGTTCTTGTCAGTTTCCTAAGGAGAGTTGAACTAGATATGGCCCATGTGTGTAGGAAGCACAGTTCTTTTGTTCTGAGCAAGCTCACTGTTCTGGCCCTATAGGAAACACAGTAGAGTAGAAGACTGCTCTTTTCTCAAAAGCAGAGTGTGTTTCTTGTAAGGCGAGCTAGTGTTTGTTTCCCAGTCCTAAATGGAGTTGAATCACATGCAGTTTCTGGTCCTATGACCAAGAGTTGTTTTCTGGTAAGAAGAGTCACTATTGCGCATCCATTTTCATACACAGTGCAAATAGCTCTGGCATCTGTTCCCAGCATGTACAGTGTATTGGACTGAAGAGGATCTACTGTTCTTGTCAGTTTCCTGAGCAGAATTGAACTAGATATGTCCATGTGTGTAGGAAGCACAGTTCTTTTGTTCTCAGCAAGTTCTGTGTTCTGGCCATATAGGAAACACAGTAGCGTACAAGAGTGCTCTTTTCTCAGAAGCAGAGTGTGTTTCTTGTAAGGTGAGCCAGTGTTTGTTTCCCAGTCCTAAATGGAGTTGAATCCCATGCAGTTTCTGGTCCTACAAGCAAGAGTTGTTTTCTGGTAAGAAGAGTCACTATTGGGCTCCCATTGCCATACACAGTGCAGATAGCACTCGCGTCTGTTCCCAACAATTACAGTGTATTAGAATGAAGAGGAGCTACTGTTCTTGTCAGTTTCCTAAGCAGAGTTGAACTAGATGTGGCCCGTGTGTGTAGGAAGCACAGTTCTTTTGTTCTGAGCAAGCTCACTGTTCGGACACCATAGGAAACACAGTAGAGTAGAAGAGTGCTCTTTTCTCAAAAGCAGAGTGTGTTTCTCATAAGGTGAGCTAGCGATTGTTTCCCAGTCCTAAATGGAGTTGAATCACATGCAGTTTCTGTTCCTATGAGCAAGAGTTTTTTTCTGGTAAGAAGAGTCACTATTGCGCTCCCTTGCCATCCACAGTGCAAATAGCACTCGCGTCTGCTCCCAGGAAGTACACTGTAGTGGACTGAAGAGGAGCTACTGTTCTTGTCAGTTTCCTAAGCAGAGTTGAACTAGATATGGCCCGTGTGTGTAGGAAGCACAGGTTTTTTTTTCTGAGCAAGCTCACTGTTCTGGCCCTATAGGAAACACAGTAGAGTAGAAGAGTGCTCTTTTCTCAAAAGCAGAGTGTGTTTCTTGTAAGGCGATCTAGCGTTTGTTTCCCAGTCCTAAATGGAGTTGAATCACATGCAGTTTCTGGTCCTATGACCAAGAGTTGTTTTCTGGTAAGAAGAGTCACTATTGTGCGTCCATTGTCATACAGAGGGCAAATAGCACTGGCATCTGTTCCCAGCATGTACAGTGTATTGGACTGAAGGGGATCTACTGTTCTTGTCAATTTCCTGAGCAGAATTGAACTAGATATGTCCGTGTGTGTAGGAAGCACAGTTCTTTTGTTCAGAGCAAGCTCTGTGTTCTGGCCATATAGGAAACACAGTAGCATAGAAGAGTGCTCTTTTCTCAAAAGCAGAGTGTGTTTCTTGTAAGGCGAGCTAGCGTTTGTTTCCCAGTCCTAAATGAAGTTGAATAACATGCAGTTTCTGGTCCTACGAGCAAGAGTTGTTTCGAGGTAAGAAGAGTCACTATTGCGCTCCCATTTTCATACACAGGGCAAATATCACTGGCATCTGTTCCCAGCATGTACAGTGTACTGGACTGAAGAGGAGCTACTGTTATTGTCAGTTTCCTAAGCAGAGTTGAACTAGATATGGTCCCTGTGTATAGGAAGCAAAGTTCTTTTGTTCTGAGCAAGCTCACTGTTCTGGCCCTATAGGAAACACAGTAGAGTAGAAGAGTGCTCTTTTCTCAAAAGCAGAGTGTATCTCTTGTAAGGCAAGCTAGCGTTTGTTTCCCAGTCCTAAATGGAGTTGAGTCACATGCAGTTTATGGTCCTACGAGCAAGAGTTTTTTTCTGGTAAGAAGTGTCACTATTGTGCTCCCATTGCCATACACAGTACAAATAGCACTCGCGTCTGTTCCCAGCAATTACAGTGTATTAGAATGAAGAGGAGCTACTGTTCTTGTCAGTTTCCTAAGCAGAGTTGAACTAGATGTGGCCTGTGTGTGTAGGAAGCACAGTTCTTTTTTCTGAGCAAGCTAAGTGTTCTGGCCCTATAGGAAACACAGTAGAGTAGAAGAGTGCTCTTTTCTCAAAAGCAGAGTGTGTTTCTTGTAAGGGGAGCTAGCGTTTGTTTCCCAGTCCTAAATGGAGTTGAATCACATGCAGTTTTTGGTCTTACGAGCAAGAGTTGTTTTCTGGTAAGGAAAGTCACTATTGTCCTCCCTTAGCCATACACAGTGCAAATAGCAATCGCGTCTGTTCCCAGCAAGTACAGTGTATTGGAAAGAAGAGGAGATACTGTTCTTGTCAGTTTCCTTAGCAGAGTTGAACTAGATATGACCCATGTGTGTAGGAAGCACAGTTCTTTTGTTCTGAGCAAGGACACTGTTCGGACCCCATATGAAACATAGTAGAGTAGAAGAGTGCTCTTTTCTCAAAAGCAGAGTGTGTTTCTTGTAAGGCGCGCTAGTGTTTGTTTCCCAGTCCTAAATGGAGTTGAATCTCAAGCAGTTTCTGGTCCTATGAGCAAGAATTGTTTTCTGGTAAGAAGAGTCACTTCTACGCTCCCATTGTCATACACAGGGCAAATAGCACTGTCGTCTGTTCCCAGCATGTACAGTGTGTTGGACTGAAGAGGATCTACTGTTCTTGTCAGTTTCCTAAGCAGAGTTGAACTAGATATGGCGCGTGTGTGTAGGAAGCACAGTTCTTTTATTCTGAGCAAGCTCACTGTTCGGACACCATAGGAAACACAGTAGAGTAGAAGAGTGCTCTTTTCTCAAAAGCAGAGTGTGTTTCTTGTAAGGCTATCTAGTGTTTGTTTCCTAGTCAGAAATGGAGTTGAATCCCATGCAGCTTCTGGTCCTAAGAGCAAGAGTTGTTTTCTGGTAGGAAGAGTCACTATTCGCTCCCATTGCCATACATAGTGCAAATAGCACTCGTGTCTGTTCCCAGCTAGTACACTGTATTGGACTGAAGAGGAGCTACTGTTCTTGTCAGTTTTCTAAGCAGAGTTGAACTAGATATGGCCCATGTGTGTAGGAAGCACAGTTCTTTTGTTCTGAGCAAGCTCACTGTTCTGGCCCTATAGGAAACACAGTAGAGTAGAAGAGTGCTCTTTTCTCAAAAGCAGAGTGTGTTTCTTGTAAGGCGAGCTAGTGTTTGTTTCCCAGTCCTAAATGGAGTTGAATCACATGCAGTTTCTGGTCCTATGACCAAGAGTTGTTTTCTGGTAAGAAGAGTCACTGTTGCGCGTCCATATTTATACACAGTGCAAATAGCTCTGGCATCTGTTCCCAGCATGTACAGTGTATTGGACTGAAGAGGATCTACTGTTCTTGTCAGTTTCCTGAGCAGAATTGAACTAGATATGTCCATGTGTGTAGGAAGCACAGTTCTTTTGTTCTCAGCAAGCTCTGTGTTCTGGCCATATAGGAAACACAGTAGCGTAGAAGAGTGCTCTTTTCTCAGAAGCAGAGTGTGTTTCTTGTAAGGCGAGCTAGCGTTTGTTTCCCAGTCCTAAATGAAGTTGAATAACATGCAGTTTCTGGACCTACGAGCAAGAGTTGTTTCCTGGTAAGAAGAGTCACTATTGCGCTCCCATTGTCATACACAGAGCAAATAGCACTGGCATCTGTTCCCAGCATGTACAGTGTACTGGACTGAAGAGGAGCTACTGTTCTTGTCAGTTTCCTATGCAGAGTTGAACTAGATATGGCCCGTGTGTGTAGGAAGCACAGTTCTTTTGTTCTGAGCAAGCTCACTGTTCGGACACCATAGGAAACACAGTAGAGTAGAAGAGTGCTCTTTTCTCAAAAGCAGAGTGTGTTTCTTATAAGGTGAGCTAGCGATTGTTTCCCAGTCCTAAATGGAGTTTAATCACATGCAGTTTCTGTTCCTATGAGCAAGAGTTTTTTTCTGGTAAGAAGAGTCACTATTGCGCTCCCTTGCCATCCACAGTGCAAAAAGCACTCGCGTCTGCTCCCAGCAAGTACACTGTAGTGGACTGAAGAGGAGCTACTGTTCTTGTCAGTTTCCTAAGCAGAGTTGAACTAGATATGGCCCGTTTGTGTAGGAAGCACAGGTTTTTTGTTCTGAGCAAGCTCACTGTTCTGGCCCTATAGGAAACACAGTAGAGTAGAAGAGTGATCTTTTCTCAAAAGCAGAGTGTGTCTCTTTTAAGGCAAGCTAGCATTTGTTTCCCAGTCCTAAATGGAGTTGAGTCACATGCAGTTTATGGTCCTACGAGCAAGAGATTTTTTCTGGTAAGAAAAGTCACTATTGCGCTCCCATTGCCATACACAGTGCAAATAGCACTCGCGTCTGTTCCCAGCAATTACAGTGTATTAGAATGAAGAGGAGTACTGTTCTTGTCAGTTTCCTAAGCAGAGTTGAACTAGATGTGGCCTGTGTGTGTAGGAAGCACAGTTCTTTTTTCTGAGCAAGCTAAGTGTTCTGACCCTATAGGAAACACAGTAGAGTAGAAGAGTGCTCTTTTCTCAAAAGCAGAGTGTGTTTCTTGTAAGGGGAGCTAGCGTTTGTTTCCCAGTCCTAAATGGAGTTGAATCACATGCAGTTTTTGGTCCTACGAGCAAGAGTTGTTTTCTGGTAAGGAAAGTCACTATTGTGCTCCCTTAGCCATACACAGTGCAAATAGCAATCGCGTCTGTTCCCAGCAAGTACAGTGTATTGGAAAGAAGAGGAGATACTGTTCTTGTCAGTTTCCTTAGCAGAGTTGAACTAGATATGACCCATGTGTGTAGGAAGCACAGTTCTTATGTTCTGAGCAAGCCCACTGTTCGGACCCCATATGAAACATAGTAGAATAGAAGAGTGCTCTTTTCTCAAAAGCAGAGTGTGTTTCTTGTAAGGCGAGCTAGCGTTTATTTCCCAGTCCTAAATGGAGTTGAATCTCATGCAGTTTCTGGTCCTATGAGCAAGAATTGTTTTCTGGTAAGAAGAATCACTATTGCGCTCCCATTGACATACACAGTGCAAATAGCACTCGCGTCTGTTCCCAGCAATTACAGTGTATTGGAATGAAGAGGATCTACTGTTCTTGTCAGTTTCCTAAGCAGAGTTGAACTAGATGTGGCCCGTGTGTGTAGGAAGCACAGTTCTTTTGTTCTGAGCAAGCTCACTGTTCTGGTCCTATAGGAAACACAGTAGAGTAGAGGAGTGCTCTTTTCTCAAAAGCAGAGTGTGTCTCTTGTAAGGCAAGCTATCGTTTGTTTCCCAGTCCTAAGTGGAGTTGAATCACATGCAGTTTCTGTTCCTACAAGCAAGAGTTGTTTTCTGGTAAGAAGAGTCACAATTGCGCTCCCATTGCCATACACAGTGCAAATAGCACTCGCGTCTGCTCCCAGCAAGTACAGTGTATTAGACTGAAGAGGAGCTAGTGTTCTTGTCAGTTTAATAAGCACAGTTGAACTAAATATGGCCCGTGTGTAATAAGCACAGTTCTTTTGTTCTGAGCAAGCTCACTGTTCTGGCACTTTAGGAATAATGGTAGAGTAGAAGCGTGCTCTTTTCCCAAAGCAGAGTGTGTTTCTTGTAAGGCGAGCTACCATTTGTTTCCCAGTCCTAAATGGAGTTGAATCACATGTACTTTCTGGTCCTACAAGCAAGAGTTGTTTTCTGGTAAGAAGAGTCACTATTGAGCTCCCATTGTCATTCACAGTGCAAATAGTACTCGCGTCTGTTCCCAGCAAGTACAATGTATTGGACAGAAGAGTAGCTACTGCTCTTGTCAGTTTCCTAAGCAGAGTTGAAATAGATATGGCCCGTGTGGGTAGGTTGCACAGTTCTTTTTTACTGAGCAAGCTCACTGTTCAGACCCCATAGGAAACACAGTAGAGTAGAAGAGTGCTCTTTTCTCAAAAGCAGAGTGTGTTTCTTGTAAGGTGAGCTAGCGTTTGTTTCCCAGTACTAAATGGAGTTGAATCACATGCAGTTTTTGGTCCTACGACCAAGAGTAGTTTTCTGGTAAGGAAAGTCACTATTGTGCTCCCTTTGCCATACTCAGTGCAAATAGCACTCCCGTCCGTTCCCAGCAAGTACAGTGTATTGGACGGAAGAGGATCTACTGTTCTTGTCACTTTCCTAAGCACAGTTGAACTAGATATGGCCCGTGTGTGTAGGAAGCACAGTTTTTTTGTTCTGAGCAAGCTCACTGTTCTGGCCCTATAGGAAACACAGTAGAGTAGAAGAGTGCTCTTTTCTCAAAAGCAGAGTTTGTTTCTTGTAAGGCGAGCTAGCATTTGTTTCCCAGTCCTAAATGGAGTTGAATCCCATGCAGTTTCTGGTCCTAGGAGCAAGAGTTGTTTTCTTGTAAGAAGAGTCACTATTGTGCTCAGATTGTCATACACAGGGCAAATAGCACTGGTATCTCTTCCCAGGATGTACAGTGTATTGGACTGAAGCGGAGCTACTGTTCTTGTCAGTTTCTTAAGCAGAGTTGAACTAGATGCGGCCCGTGTGTATAGGAAGCACAGTTCTTTTGTTCTGAGCAAGCTCTGTGATCTGGCCATATAGGAAACACAGTAGCGTAGAAGAGTGCTCTTTTCTCAAAAGCAGAGTGTGTTTCTTTAAGGCGAGCTAGCGTTTGTTTCCCAGTCCTAAATAAAATTGAATAACATTCATTTTCTGGTCCTACGAGCAAGAGTTGTTTCGAGGAAAGAAGAGTCACTATTGTGCTCCCATTCTCATACACAGGGCAAATAGCAATGGCATCTGTTCCCAGCATGTACAGTGTATTGGACGGAAGAGGATCTACTGTCCTTGTCAGTTTCCTAAGCAGAGTTGAAATAGATATGGCCTGTGTGTATGAAGCACAGTTCTTTTGTTCTGAGCAAGCTCACTGTTCTGGCCCTATAGGAAACACAGTAGAGTAGAAGAGTGCTCTTTTCTCAAAAGCAGAGTGTGTTTCTTGTAAGGTGAGCTAGCGTTTGTTTCCCAGTACTAAATGGAGTTGAATCACATGCAGTTTTTGGTCCTACGACCAAGAGTTGTTTTCTGGTAAGGAAAGTCACTATTGTGCTCCCTTTGCCATACTCAGTGCAAATAGCACTCCCGTCTGTTCCCAGCAAGTACAGTGTATTGGACGGAAGAGGATCTACTGCTCTTGTCACTTTCCTAAGCACAGTTGAACTAGATATGGCCTGTGTGTGTAGGAAGCACAGTTTTTTTGTTCTGAGCAAGCTCACTGTTCTGGCCCTATAGGAAACACAGTAGAGTAGAAGAGTGCTCTTTTCTCAAAAGCAGAGTTTGTTTCTTGTAAGGCGAGCTAGCGTTTGTTTCCCAGTCCTAAATGGAGTTGAATCCCATGCAGTTTCTGGTCCTAGGAGCAAGAGTTGTTTTCTTGTAAGAAGAGTCACTATTGTGCTCCCATTGTCATACACAGGGCAAATAGCACTGGTATCTCTTCCCAAGATGTACAGTGTATTGGACTGAAGAGGAGCTACTGTTCTTGTCAGATTCTTAAGCAGAGTTGAACTAGATGTGGCCCGTGTGTATAGGAAGCACAGTTCTTTTGTTCTGAGCAAGCTCTGTGATCTGGCCATGTAGGAAACACAGTAGCGTAGAAGAGTGCTCTTTTCTCAAAAGCAGAGTTTGTTTCTTGTAAGGCGAGCTAGCGTTTGTTTCCCAGTCCTAAATGAAATTGAATAACATTCATTTTCTGGTCCTACGAGCAAGAGTTTTTTCGAGGAAAGAAGAGTCACTATTGTGCTCCCATTCTCATACACAGGGCAAATAGCACTGGCATCTGTTCCCAGCATGTACAGTGTATTGGACGGAAGAGGATCTCCTGTCCTTGTCAGTTTCCTAAGCAGAGTTGAACTAGATATGGCCCGTGTGTAGGAAGCACAGTTCTTTTGTTCTGAGCAAGCTCACTGTTCGGACAACATAGGAAACACAGTAGAGTATTAGAGTGTTCTTGCTCAAAAGGAGAGTGTGTTTCTTGTAAGGCAAGCGAGTGTTTGTTTCCCAGTCAGACATGGAGTTGAATCCCATGCAGTTTCTGGTCCTACAAGCAAGAGTTGTTTTCTGGTAAGAAGAGTCACTATTGCGCTCCCATTGCCATACACAGTGCAAACAGCACTCACGTCTGTTCCCAGCAAGTACAGTGTATTGGACTGAAGAGGAGCTACTGTTCTTGTCAGTTTCCTAAGCAGAGTTGAACTAGATATGGCCCGTGTGTGTAGGAAGCACAGTTCTTTTGTTCTGAGCAAGCTCACTGTTCTGGTCCTATAGGAAAAACAGTAGAGTAGAAGAGTGCTTTTTTCTCAAAAGAAGAGTGTGTTTCATGTAAGGCAAGCTATCGTTTGTTTTCCAGTCCTAATTGGAGTTGAGTCACATGCAATTTGTGGTCCTATGAGCAAGAGTTGTTTTCTGGTAAGAAGAGTCCCTATTGAGCTCCCATTGCCATACACAGTGCAAATAGCACTCGCGTCTGTTCCCAGCAAGTACAGTGTACTGGACTGAAGAGGATCTACTGTACTTGTCATTATCCTAAGCAGAGTTGAACTAGATATGGCCCATGTTTTTAGGAAGCACATTTTTTTTGTTCTGAGCAAGCCCACTGTTCAGACCCAATAGGAAACACAGTAGAGTAGAAGAGTGCTCTTTCCTCAAAAGCAGAGCGTGTTTCTTGTAAGTCGAGCTAGTGTTTGTTTCAAAGTCCTAAATGGAGTTGAATTCCATGCAGTTTCTGGTCCTACAAGCAAGAGTGTTTTCTGGTAAGAAGAGTCACTATTGCGCTCCCATTGCCATACACAGTGCAAATAGCACTCACGTCTATTGCCAGCAATTACAGTGTACTAGAATGAAGAGGAGTTACGGTTTTTGACAGTTTCCTAAGCAGAGTTGAACTAGATGTGGCGTTTGTGTGTAGGAATCACAGTTATTTTGTTCTGAGCAAGCTCACTGTTCTGTCCGTATAGGAAACACAGTAGAGTAGAAGAGTGCTCTTTTCTCAAAAGCAGAGTGTGTTTCTTGTAAGGGGAGCTAGCATTTGATTCCCAGTCCTAAATGGAGTTGAATCCCATGCAGTTTTTGGTCCTACGAGCAAGAGTTGTTTTCTGGTAAGGAAATTCACTATTGTGCTCCCTTAGCCATACACAGTGCAAATATCACTCGCGTCTGTTCCCAGCAAGTACAGTGTATTGGAAAGAAGAGGTGATACTGTTATTGTCAGTTTCCTAAGCAGAGTTGAACTAGATATGACCCGTGTGTGTAGGAAGCACAGTTCTTTTATTCTGAGCAAGCTCACTCTTCGGACCCCTTAGGAAACACAGTAGAGTAGAAGAGTGCTCTTTTCTCAAAAGTAGAGTGTGTTTCTTGTAAGGCTAGCTAGTGTTTGTTTCCTAGTCAGAAATGTAGTTGAATCCCATGCAGTTTCTGGTCCTACGAGCAAGAGTTGTTTTCTGGTAAGAAGAGTCACTATTCGCTCCCATTACCATACATAGTGCAAATAGCACTCGCGTCTGCTCCCAGCAAGTACACTGTACTGGACTGAAGAGGAGCTACTGTTCTTGTCAGTTTCCTAAGCAGAGTTGAACTAGATATGGCCCATGTGTGTAGGAAGCACAATTCTTTTGTTCTGAGCAAGCTCACTGTTATGGCCCTATAGGAAAAACAGTAGATGAGAAGAGTGCTCTTTTCTCAAAAGCAGAGTGTGTTTCTTGTAAGCCGAGCTAGCGTTTGTTTTCATGTCCTAAATGGAGTTGAATCCCATGCAGATTCTGGTCCTACAAGCAAGAGTTGTTTTCTGGTAAGAAGAGTCACTATTGTGCTCCCGATGCAATACACAGTGCAAATAGCAATCGCGTCTGTTCCCAGCAAGTACAGTTTATTGGACAGAAGAGGAGCTACTGTTCTTGTCAGTTTCCTAAGCAGAGTTGAATGGATATGGCCCGTCTGTTTAGGAAGAACAGCTCTTTTTTTCTGAGCATTCTCACTGTTCGGTCCCAATAGGAAACACAGTAGAGTAGAAGAGTGCTCTTTTCTCAAAAGCAGAGTGTGTTTCTTGGAAGGCTAGCTAGTGTTTGTTTCCCAGTCATAAACAGAGTTGAATCCCATGCAGTTTGTTGTCCTACGAGCAAGAGTTGTTTTCTGGTAAGAAGAGTCACTATAGCGCTCCCATTGCCATACACAGTGCAAATAGCACTCGCATCTGCTCCCAGCAATTACACTGCATTGGACTGAAGAGGATCTACTGTTCTTGTCAGTTTCCTAAGCAGAGTTGAACTAGATGTGGCCCGTGTGTAGGAAGCACAGTTCTTTTGTTCTGAGCAAGCTCACTGTTTTGGCCCTATAGGAAACACAGTAGAGTAGAAGAGTGCTCTTTTCTCAAAAGCAGAGTGTGTTTCTTGTAAGGTGAGCTAGCGTTTGTTTCCCAGTCCTAAATGGAGTTGAATCACATGCAGTTTTTGGTCCTACAAGCAAGAGTTGTTTTCTGGTAAGGAAAGTCACTATTGAGCTCCCTTTGCCATACACAGTGCAAATAGCACTCACGTCTGTTCCCAGCAAGTACAGTGTATTGGACTGAAGAGGATCTACTGTTCTTGTCACTTTCCTACGCACAGTTGAACTAGATATGGCCCGTGTGTGTAGGAAGCACAGTTCTTTTGTTCTGAGCAAGCTCACTGTTCTGGCCCTATAGGAAACACAGTAGAGTAGAAGAGTGCTCTTTTCTCAAAAGAAGAGTGTGTTTCTTATAAGGAAAGCTAGCGTTTGTTTCCCAGTCCTAAATGGAGTTGAATCCCATACAGTTTCTGGTCCAAGGAGCAAGAGTTGTTTTCTGGTAAGAAGAGTCACTATTGTGCTCCCATTGTCATTCACAGGGCAAATAGCACTGGCGTCTGTTCCCAGCAATTACAGTGTATTAGACTGAAGAGGAGCTACTGTTCTTGTCAGTTTCCTATGCAGAGTTGAACTAGATATGGCCCGTGTGTGTAGGAAGCACAGTTCTTTTGTTCTGAGCAAACTCACTGTTCTGGCCCTATAGGAAACACAGTAGAGTAGAAGAGTGCTATTTTCTCAAAAGCAGATTGTGTCTCTTGTAAGGCAAGCTAGCGTTTGTTTCCCAGTCCTAAGTGGAGTTGAATCACATGCAGTTTCTGGTCCTACAAGCAAGAGTTGTTTTCTGGTAAGAAGAGACACTATTGTGCTCCCATTGCCATACACAGTGCAAATAGCACTCGCGTCTGCTCCCAGCAAGTACAGTGTATTGGACTGAAGAGGAGCTACTGTTCTTGTCAGTTTAATAAGCAGAGTTAAACTAGATGTCGCCCGTGTTTAATAAGCGCAGTTCTTTTGTTATGAGCAAGCTCACTGTTCTGGCAATTTAGGAATCACAGTAGAGTAGAAGCGTGCTCTTTGCCCAAAGCAGAGTGTGTTTCTTGTAAGGCGAGCTCCCATTTGTTTCCCAGTCCTAAATGGAGTTGAATCACATGCACTTTCTGTTCCTACAAGGAAGAGTTGTTTTCTGGTAAGAAGAGTCACTATTACGCTCCCATTGCCATACACAGTACAGTTAGCACTCGCGTCTGTTCCCAGCAAGTACAGTGTATTGGACAGAAGAGGAGCTACTGCTCTTGTCAGTTTCCTAAGCAGAGTTGAACTAGATATGGCCCGTGTGTGTAGGAAGCAAAGTTCTTTTTTACTGAGCAAGCTCACTGCTCAGACACCATAGGAAACACAGTAGAGTAGAAGAGTGCTCTTTTCTCAAAAGCAGAGTGTGTTTCTTGTAAGGCTAGCTAGTGTTTGTTTCCCAGTCAGAAACGGAGTTGAATCCCATGTAGTTTCTGGTCCTACCAGCAAGAGTTGTTTTCTGGTAAGAAGAGTCACTATTGCGCTCCCATTTCCATACACAGTGAAAATAGCACTCGCGTCTGCTCCCAGCAAGTACAGTGTATTGGACTGAAGAGGAGCTACTGTTCTTGTCAGTTTCTTAAGCCGAGTTGAACTAGATGTGGCCCGTGTGTGTAGGAAGCACAGTTCTTTTGTTCTGAGCAAGCTCACTGTTCTGGCCCTAAAGGAAACACAGTAGAGTAGAAGAGTGCTCTTTTCTCAAAAGCAGAGTGTGTTTCTTGTAAGGTGAACTAGCGTTTGTTTCCCAGTCCTAAATGGAGTTGAATCACATGCAGTTTTTGGTCCTAAGACCAAGAGTTGTTTTCTGGTAAGGAAAGTCACTATTGCGCTCCCTTTGCCGTACTCAGAGCAAATAGCACTCCCGTCTGTTCCCATACAGTTTATTGGACGGAAGAGGATCTACTGTTCTTGTCACTTTCCTAAGCACAGTTGAACTAGATATGGCCCGTGTTTGTAGGAAGCACAGTTTTTTTTGTTCTGAGCAAGCTCACTGCTCTGGCCCTATAGGAAACACAGTAGAGTAGACGAGTGCTCTTTTCTCAAAGCAGAGTTTGTTTCTTGTAAGGCGAGCTAGCGTTTGTTTTCCCAGTCCTAAATGGAGTTGAATCCCATGCAGTTTCTGGTCCTAGGAGCAAGAGTTGTTTCTGGTAAGAAGAGTCACTATTGTGCTCCCATTGTCATTCACAGGGCAAATAGCACTGGCGTCTGTCCCCAGCAATTACAGTGTATTAGACTGAAGAGGAACAACTGTTCTTGTCAGTTTCCTATGCAGAGTTGAACTAGATATGGCCCGTGTGTGTAGTAAGCACAGTTTTTTTGTTCTGAGCAAGCTCACTGTTGTGGCCCTATAGGAAACACAGTAGAGTAGAAGAGTGCTCTTTTCTCAAAAGCAGAGTGTGTTTCTTGTAAGGCGAGCTAGCGTTTGTTTCATAGTCCTAAATGGAGTTGAATCACATGCAGTTTCTGGTCCTACGAGCAAGAGTTGTCTCGAGGAAAGAAGAGTCACTATTGCGCTCCCATTGTAATACACGGGGAAAATAGCACTGGCAATCTGTTCCCAGCATGTACAGTGTATTGGACTGAAGAGGAGCTACTGTTCGTGTCAGTTTTCTAAGCAGAGTTGAACTAGATATGGCCCCTGTGTGTAGTTAGCACAGTTCTTTTGTTCTGCGCAAGATCACTGTTCTGTCCCTATAGGAAACACAGTAGAGTAGAAGAGTGCTCTTTTCTCAAAAGTAGAGTGTGTCTCTTGTAAGGCAAGCTAGGGTTTGTTTCACAGTCCTAAATGGAGTTGAGGCACATGCAGTTTATGGTCCTACGAGCAAGAGTTGTTTTCTAGTAAGAAGAGTCACTATTGAGCTCCCATTGCCATACACAGTGCAAATAGCACTCGCGTCTGTTCCCAGCAAGTACAGTGTATTGGACGGAAGAGGATCTACTGTTCTTGTCAGTTTCCTAAGCAGAGTTGAACTAGATATGGCCCGTGTGTGTAGGAAGCACAGTTCTTTGTTTCTGAGCAAGCTCACTGTTCTGGCCCTATAGGAAACACAGTAGAGTAGAAGAGTGCTTTTTCTCAAAAGCAGAGTGTGTTTCTTGTAAGGCAAGCTAGCGGTTTGTTTTCCAGTTCTAAATGGAGTTGAGTCACATGCAGTTTGTGGTCCTATGAGCAAGAGTTGTTTTCTGGTAAGAAGAGTCACTATTGAGCTCCCATTGCCATACACATTGCAAATAGCACTTGCGTCTGCTCCCAGCATGTACAGTGTATTGGACGGAAGAGGATCTACTGTTCTTTTCAGTTCCTAAGCAGAGTTGAACTAGATATAGCCCGTGTGTGTAGGAAGCACAGTTCTTTTCATTCTGAGCAAGCTCACTGTTAGGACCCCCATAGGAAACACAGTAGAGTAGAAGAGTGCTCTTTTCTCAAAAGCAGAGTGTGTTTCTTGTAAGGCTAGCTAGTGTTTGTTTCCTAGTCAGAAATGGAGTTGAATCACTTGCAGTTTCTGGTCCTACAAGCAAGAGTTGTTTTCTGGTAAGAAGAGTCACTATTGCGCTCCCATTGCCATACACAGTGCAAATAGCACTCGCGTTTGTTCCCAGCTATTACAGTGTATTAGAATGAAGAGGAGCTACTGTTCTTGTCAGTTTCCTAAGCAGAGTTGAACTAGATATGGCCCATTGTGTGTATGAAGCAGAATTCTTTTTGTTCTGAGCAAGCTCACTCTTCTGGCACTATAGGAAACACAGTAGAGAAGAAGAGTGCTCTTTTCGCAAAAGCAGAGTGTGTTTCTTGTAAGGTGAGATAGCGTTTGTTTCCCAGTCCTAAATGGAGTTGAATTCCATGCAGTTTCTGGTCCTACGAGCAAGAGTTTTTTTCTGGTAAGAAGAGTCACTATTGTGCTCCCTTAGCCATACACAGTGCAAATAGCACTCGCGTCTGTTCCCAGCAAGTACAGTGTATTGGACAGAAGAGGAGCTACTGTTCTTGTCAGTTTCCTAAGCAGAGTTGAACTAGATATGGCCCGTGTGTGTAGGAAACACAGTTCTTTTGTTCTGAGCAAGCTCAGTGTTCTGGGCCTATAGGAAACACAGTAGAGTAGAAGAGTGCTCTTTTCTCAAAAGCAGAGTGTGTTTCTTGTAAGGCTAGCTAGAGTTTGTTTCCCAGTCCTAAATGGAGTTTAATCACATGCAGTTTCTGGTCCTACGAGCAAGAGTTGTTTTCTGGTAAGGAAAGTCACTATTGCGCTCCCTTATCCATACACAGTGCGAATAGCACTCGCGTCTGTTCAGTGTACTGGAAATAAGAGGAGATACTGTTCTTGTCAGTTTCCTAAGCAAAGTTGAACTAGATATGACTCGTGTGTGTAGGAAGCACAGTTCTTTTGTTCTGAGCAAGCCCACTGTTCGGACCCCATATGAATCACAGTATAGTAGAAGACTGCTCCTTTCTCAAAAGCAGAGTGTGTTTCTTGTAAGGCGAGCTAGCGTTTGTTTTCCAGTCCTAAATGGAGTTGAATCCCATGCAGTTTCTGGTCCTACGTGCAAGACTTGTTTTCTGGTAAGAAGAGTCACTACTACACTCCCATTGTCATACACACGGCGAATAGCACTGTCGTCTGTTCCCAGCATGTACAGTGTATTGGACTGAAGAGAATCTACTGTTCTTGTCAGTTTCCTAAGCAGAGTTGAACTAGATATGGCCCGTGTGTAGAAACACAGTTCTTTTATTCTGAGCAAGCTCACTGTTTGGACCCCATAGGAAACACAGTAGAGTAGAAGAGTGCTCTTCTCTCAAAAGCAGAGTGTGTTTCTTGTAAGGCTATCTAGTGTTTGTTTCGTACTCAGAAATGGAGTTGAATCCTATGCAGTTTCTGGTCCTACGAGCAAGAGTTGTTTTCTGGTAAGAAGAGTCACTATTCGTTCCCATTGCCATACATAGTGCAAATAGCACTCGCGTCTCCTCCCAGCAAGTACACTGTATTGGACTGAAGAGGAGCTATTGTTCTTGTCAGTTTCCTAAGCAGAGTTGAACTAGATATGGCCCATGTGTGTAGGAAGCACAGTTCTTTTGTTCTGAGCAAGCTCACTGTTCTGGCCCTATAGGAAACACAGTAGATTAGAAAACTGCTCTTTTCTCAAAAGCAGAGTGTGTTTCTTGTAAGGCAAGCTAGCGTTTGTTTCCCAGTCCTAAATGGAGTTGAATCCCATGCAGTTTCTGGTCCTACGAGCAAGAGTTGTTTTCTGGTAAGAAGAGTCACTATTGTGCTCCTGATGCCATACACAGTACAAATAGCAATCGCGTCTGTTCCCAGCAAGTACAGTGTATTGGTCAGAAGAGGAGCTAATGTTCTTGTCAGTTTCCTAAGCAGAGTTGAATGGATATGGCCCATCTGTTTAGGAAGAACAGCTCTTTTGTTCTGAGCAATCTCACTGTTCGTTCCCAATAGGGAACACAGAAGAGTAGAAGAGTGCTCTTTTCTCAAAAGCAGAGTGTGTTTCTTGGAAGGCTAGCTAGTGTTTGTTTCCCAGTCAGAAATGGAGTTGAATCCCATGCAATTTCTGGTCCTACGAGCAAGAGTCGTTTTGTGGTAAGAAGAGTCACTATAGGGCTCCCATTGCCATACACAGTGCAAGTAGCACTCTCGTCTGCTCCCAGAAAGTACAGTGCATTGGACTGAAGAGGATCTACTGTTCTTGTCAGTTTCCTAAGCAGAGTTGAAATAGATATGATCCGTGTGTATAGGAAGCACAGTTCTTTTGTTCTGAGAAAGCTCACTATTCTGGCCCTATAGGAAACACAATAGAGTAGATGAGTGCCCCTTTCTCAAAAGCAGAGTGTGTTTCTTCTAAGGCGAGCTAGCGTTTGTTTCCCAGTCCTAAATGGAGTTGAATCACATGCAGTTTCTGGTCCTACAAGCAAGAGTTGTTTTCTGGTAAAAAGAGTCACTATTGAGCTCCCATTGTCATACACAGTGCAAATAGCACTCGCGTCTGCTCCCAGCAAGTACAGTGTATTGGACTGAAGAGGAGCTACTGTTCTTGTCAGTTTCCTAAGCAGAGTTGAACTAGATATGGCCCGTGTGTGTAGGAACACAGTTCTTTTGTTCTGAGCAAGCTCATTGTTCTGACCCCATAGGAAACACAGTAGAGTAGAAGAGTGCTCTTTTCTCAAAAGCAGAGTGTGTTTCTTGTAAGGCTAGCTAGAGTTTGTTTCCCAGTCCTAAATGGAGTTTAATCCCATGCAGTTTCTGGTCCTACGAGCAAGAGTTGTTTTCTGGTAAGGAAAGTCACTATTGCGCTCCCTTAGCCATACACAGTGCGAATAGCACTCGCGTCTGTTAAGTGTACTGGAAATAAGAGGAGATACTGTTCTTGTCAGTTTCCTAAGCAAAGTTGAAATAGATATGACCCGTGTGTGTAGGAAGCACAGTTCTTTTGTTCTGAGCAAGCCCACTGTTCGGACCCCATGTGAAACACAGTAGAGTAGAAGACTGCTCTTTTCTCAAAAGCAGAGTGTGTTTCTTGTAAGGCGAGCTAGCGTTTGTTTCCCAGTCCTAAATGGAGTTGAATCCCATGCAGTTTCTGGTCCTACGTGCAAGACTTGTTTTCTGGTAAGAAGAGTCACTACTACACTCCCATTGTCATACACAGGGCAAATAGCACTGTCGTCTGTTCCCAGCATGTACAGTGTATTGGACTGAAGAGAATCTACTGTTCTTGTCAGTTTCCTAAGCAGAGTTGAACTAGATATGGCCCGTGTGTGTAGGAAGCACAGTTCTTTTATTCTGAGCAAGCTCACTGTTCGGACCCCATAGGAAACACAGTAGAGTAGAAGAGTGCTCTTTTCTCAAAAGCAGAGTGTGTTTCTTGTAAGGCTATCTAGTGTTTGTTTCGTAGTCAGAAATGGAGTTGAATCCTATGCAGTTTCTGGTCCTACGAGCAAGAGTTGTTTTCTGGTAAGAAGAGTCACTATTCGCTCCCATTGCCATACATAGTGCAAATAGCACTCGCGTCTCATCCCAGCAAGTACACTGTATTGGACTGAAGAAGAGCTACTGTTCTTGTCAGTTTCCTAAGCAGAGTTGAACTAGATATGGCCCATGTGTGTAGGAAGCACAGTTCTTTTCTTCTGAGCAAGCTCACTGTTCTGGCCCTATTGGAAACAGAGTAGATTAGAAGAATGCTCTTTTCTCAAAAGCAGAGTGTGTTTCTTGTAAGGCGAGCTAGCGTTTGTTTCCCAGTCCTAAATGGAGTTGAATCCCATGCAGTTTCTGGTCCTACAAGCAAGAGTTGTTTTCTGGTAAGAAGAGTCACTATTGTGCTCCCTTAGCCATACACAGTGCAAGTAGCACTCTCGTCTGTTCCCAGCAAGTACAGTGTATTGGACAGAAGAGGAGCTACTGTTCTTGTCAGTTTCCTAAGCAGAGTTGAACTAGATATGGCCCGTGTGTGTAGGAAACACAGTTCTTTTGTTCTGAGCAAGCTCACTGTTAGGACCCCATAGGAAACACAGTAGAGTAGAAGAGTGCTCTTTTCTCAAAAGCATAGTGTGTTTCTTGTAAGGCTAGCTAGTGTTTGTTTCCTACTCAGAAATGGAGTTGAATCCCATGCACTTTCTGGTCCCATGAGCAAGAGTTGTTTTCTGGTAAGAAGAGTCACTATTGTGTTCCCATTTTCATTTACAGGGCAAATAGCACTGGTGTCTGTTCCCAGCAATTACAGTGTATTAGACTGAACAGGAACTACTGTTCTTGTCAGTTTCCTATGCATAGTTGAACTAGATATGGCCCGTGTGTGTAGGAAGCACAGTTCTTTTTTCTGAGCATGCTCAGTGTTCTGGCCCTATAGGAAACACAGTAGAGTAGAAGAGTGCTCTTTACTCAAAAGCAGAGTGTGTTTCTTGTAAGGCGAGCTAGCGTTTGTTTCCCAGTCCTAAATGGAGTTGAATCCCATGCAATTTCTGGTCCTACAAGCAAGAGTTGTTTTCTGGTAAGAAGAGTCACTATTATGCTCCCACTGCCATACACAGTGCAAATAGCACTCTCGTCTGTTCCCAGCAAGTACAGTGTATTGGACAGAAGAGGAGCTACTGTTCTTGTCAGTTTCCTAAGCAGAGTTGAACTAGATGTGGCCCGTGTGTGTAGGAAGCACAGTTCTTTAGTTTTGAGCAAGCTCACTATTCTGGCCCTATAGGAAACACAGTAGAGTAGAAGAGTGCTTTTTTCTCATAAGCAGAGTATGTTTCTTGAAAGGGGAGCTAGCGTTTGTTTCCCAGTCCTAAATAGAGTTGAATCACATGCACTTTTTGGTCCTACGAGCAAGAGTTGTTTTCTGGTTAGGAAAGTCACTATTGTGCTCCCTTTGCCATACACAGTGCAAATAGCACTCGCGTCTGTTCCCAGCAAGTACAGTGTATTGGAAAGAAGAGGAGATACTGTTCTTATCAGTTTCCTAAGGAGAGTTGAACTAGATATTACCTGTGTGTGTAGGAAGCACAGTTCTTTTGTTCTGAGCAAGCTCACTGTTCTGGCCCTAAGGGAAACACAGTAGAATAATAGAGTGCTCTTTTCTCAAAAGCATAGTGTGTTTCTTGTAAGGAGAGCTAGCGTTTGTTTCCCAGTCCTAAATGGAGTTGAATCACATGCAGTTTCTGTTCCTACAAGCAAGAGTTGTTTTCTGGTAAGAAGAGTCACTATTCGCTCCCATTACCATACATAGTGCAAATAGCACTCGCGTCTGCTCCCAGCAAGTACACTGTACTGGACTGAACAGGAGGTACTGTTCTTGTCAGTTTCCTAAGCAGAGTTGAACTAGATATGGCCCATGTGTGTAGGAAGCACAATTCTTTTGTTCTGAGCAAGCTCACTGTTCTGGCCCTATAGGAAACACAGTAGATGAGAAGAGTGCTCTTTTCTCAAAAGCAGAGTGTGTTTCTTGTAAGCCGAGCTAGCGTTTGTTTTCATGTCCTAAATGGAGTTGAATCCCATGCAGATTCTGGTCCTACAAGCAAGAGTTGTTTTCTGGTAAGAAGAGTCACTATTGTGCTCCCGATGCAATACACAGTGCAAATAGCAATCGTGTCTGTTCCCAGCAAGTACAGTTTATTGGACAGAAGAGGAGCTACTGTTCTTGTCAGTTTCCTAAGCAGAGTTGAATGGATATGGCCCGTCTGTTTAGGAAGAACAGCTCTTTTTTTCTGAGCATTCTCACTGTTCGGTCCCAATAGGAAACACAGTAGAGTAGAAGAGTGCTCTTTTCTCAAAAGCAGAGTGTGTTTCTTGGAAGGCTAGCTAGTGTTTGTTTCCCAGTCATAAACAGAGTTGAATCCCATGCAGTTTGTTGTCCTACGAGCAAGAGTTGTTTTCTGGTAAGAAGAGTCACTATAGCGCTCCCATTGCCATACACAGTGCAAATAGCACTCGCATCTGCTCCCAGCAATTACACTGCATTGGACTGAAGAGGATCTACTGTTCTTGTCAGTTTCCTAAGCAGAGTTGAACTAGATGTGGCCCGTGTGTAGGAAGCACAGTTCTTTTGTTCTGAGCAAGCTCACTGTTTTGGCCCTATAGGAAACACAGTAGAGTAGAAGAGTGCTCTTTTCTCAAAAGCAGAGTGTGTTTCTTGTAAGGTGAGCTAGCGTTTGTTTCCCAGTCCTAAATGGAGTTGAATCACATGCAGTTTTTGGTCCTACAAGCAAGAGTTGTTTTCTGGTAAGGAAAGTCACTATTGAGCTCCCTTTGCCCTACACAGTGCAAATAGCACTCACGTCTGTTCCCAGCAAGTACAGTGTATTGGACTGAAGAGGATCTACTGTTCTTGTCACTTTCCTACGCACAGTTGAACTAGATATGGCCCGTGTGTGTAGGAAGCACAGTTCTTTTGTTCTGAGCAAGCTCACTGTTCTGGCCCTATAGGAAACACAGTAGAGTAGAAGAGTGCTCTTTTCTCAAAAGAAGAGTGTGTTTCTTATAAGGAAAGCTAGCGTTTGTTTCCCAGTCCTAAATGGAGTTGAATCCCATGCAGTTTCTGGTCCTATGAGCAAGAGTTGTTTTCTGGTAAGAAGAGTCACTATTGTGCTCCCATTGTCATTCACAGGGCAAATAGCACTGGCGTCTGTTCCCAGCAATTACAGTGTATTAGACTGAAGAGGAGCTACTGTTCTTGTCAGTTTCCTATGCAGAGTTGAACTAGATATGGCCCGTGTGTGTAGGAAGCACAGTTCTTTTGTTCTGAGCAAACTCACTGTTCTGGCCCTATAGGAAACACAGTAGAGTAGAAGAGTGCTATTTTCTCAAAAGCAGATTGTGTCTCTTGTAAGGCAAGCTAGCGTTTGTTTCCCAGTCCTAAGTGGAGTTGAATCACATGCAGTTTCTGGTCCTACAAGCAAGAGTTGTTTTCTGGTAAGAAGAGACACTATTGTGCTCCCATTGCCATACACAGTGCAAATAGCACTCGCGTCTGCTCCCAGCAAGTACAGTGTATTGGACTGAAGAGGAGCTACTGTTCTTGTCAGTTTAATAAGCAGAGTTAAACTAGATGTCGCCCGTGTTTAATAAGCGCAGTTCTTTTGTTATGAGCAAGCTCACTGTTCTGGCAATTTAGGAATCACAGTAGAGTAGAAGCGTGCTCTTTGCCCAAAGCAGAGTGTGTTTCTTGTAAGGCGAGCTCCCATTTGTTTCCCAGTCCTAAATGGAGTTGAATCACATGCACTTTCTGTTCCTACAAGGAAGAGTTGTTTTCTGGTAAGAAGAGTCACTATTACGCTCCCATTGCCATACACAGTACAGTTAGCACTCGCGTCTGTTCCCAGCAAGTACAGTGTATTGGACAGAAGAGGAGCTACTGCTCTTGTCAGTTTCCTAAGCAGAGTTGAACTAGATATGGCCCGTGTGTGTAGGAAGCAAAGTTCTTTTTTACTGAGCAAGCTCACTGCTCAGACACCATAGGAAACACAGTAGAGTAGAAGAGTGCTCTTTTCTCAAAAGCAGAGTGTGTTTCTTGTAAGGCTAGCTAGTGTTTGTTTCCCAGTCAGAAACGGAGTTGAATCCCATGTAGTTTCTGGTCCTACCAGCAAGAGTTGTTTTCTGGTAAGAAGAGTCACTATTGCGCTCCCATTTCCAGACACAGTGAAAATAGCACTCGCGTCTGCTCCCAGCAAGTACAGTGTATTGGACTGAAGAGGAGCTACTGTTCTTGTCAGTTTCTTAAGCCGAGTTGAACTAGATGTGGCCCGTGTGTGTAGGAAGCACAGTTCTTTTGTTCTGAGCAAGCTCACTGTTCTGGCCCTAAAGGAAACACAGTAGAGTAGAAGAGTGCTCTTTTCTCAAAAGCAGAGTGTGTTTCTTGTAAGGTGAACTAGCGTTTGTTTCCCAGTCCTAAATGGAGTTGAATCACATGCAGTTTTTGGTCCTAAGACCAAGAGTTGTTTTCTGGTAAGGAAAGTCACTATTGCGCTCCCTTTGCCGTACTCAGAGCAAATAGCACTCCCGTCTGTTCCCAGCAAGTACAGTTTATTGGACGGAAGAGGATCTACTGTTCTTGTCACTTTCCTAAGCACAGTTGAACTAGATATGGCCCGTGTTTGTAGGAAGCACAGTTTTTTTGTTCTGAGCAAGCTCACTGCTCTGGCCCTATAGGAAACACAGTAGAGTAGACGAGTGCTCTTTTCTCAAAAGCAGAGTTTGTTTCTTGTAAGGCGAGCTAGCGTTTGTTTCCCAGTCCTAAATGGAGTTGAATCCCATGCAGTTTCTGGTCCTAGGAGCAAGAGTTGTTTTCTGGTAAGAAGAGTCACTATTGTGCTCCCATTGTCATTCACAGGGCAAATAGCACTGGCGTCTGTCCCCAGCAATTACAGTGTATTAGACTGAAGAGGAACAACTGTTCTTGTCAGTTTCCTATGCAGAGTTGAACTAGATATGGCCCGTGTGTGTAGTAAGCACAGTTTTTTTGTTCTGAGCAAGCTCACTGTTGTGGCCCTATAGGAAACACAGTAGAGTAGAAGAGTGCTCTTTTCTCAAAAGCAGAGTGTGTTTCTTGTAAGGCGAGCTAGCGTTTGTTTCATAGTCCTAAATGGAGTTGAATCACATGCAGTTTCTGGTCCTACGAGCAAGAGTTGTCTCGAGGAAAGAAGAGTCACTATTGCGCTCCCATTGTAATACACGGGGAAAATAGCACTGGCATCTGTTCCCAGCATGTACAGTGTATTGGACTGAAGAGGAGCTACTGTTCGTGTCAGTTTTCTAAGCAGAGTTGAACTAGATATGGCCCCTGTGTGTAGTTAGCACAGTTCTTTTGTTCTGCGCAAGATCACTGTTCTGTCCCTATAGGAAACACAGTAGAGTAGAAGAGTGCTCTTTTCTCAAAAGTAGAGTGTGTCTCTTGTAAGGCAAGCTAGGGTTTGTTTCACAGTCCTAAATGGAGTTGAGGCACATGCAGTTTATGGTCCTACGAGCAAGAGTTGTTTTCTAGTAAGAAGAGTCACTATTGAGCTCCCATTGCCATACACAGTGCAAATAGCACTCGCGTCTGTTCCCAGCAAGTACAGTGTATTGGACAGAAGAGGATCTACTGTTCTTGTCAGTTTCCTAAGCAGAGTTGAACTAGATATGGCCCGTGTGTGTAGGAAGCACAGTTCTTTGTTCTGAGCAAGCTCACTGTTCTGGCCCTATAGGAAACACAGTAGAGTAGAAGAGTGCTTTTTCTCAAAAGCAGAGTGTGTTTCTTGTAAGGCAAGCTAGCGTTTGTTTTCCAGTTCTAAATGGAGTTGAGTCACATGCAGTTTGTGGTCCTATGAGCAAGAGTTGTTTTCTGGTAAGAAGAGTCACTATTGAGCTCCCATTGCCATACACATTGCAAATAGCACTTGCGTCTGCTCCCAGCATGTACAGTGTATTGGACGGAAGAGGATCTACTGTTCTTTTCAGTTTCCTAAGCAGAGTTGAACTAGATATAGCCCGTGTGTGTAGGAAGCACAGTTCTTTTATTCTGAGCAAGCTCACTGTTAGGACCCCATAGGAAACACAGTAGAGTAGAAGAGTGCTCTTTTCTCAAAAGCAGAGTGTGTTTCTTGTAAGGCTAGCTAGTGTTTGTTTCCTAGTCAGAAATGGAGTTGAATCACTTGCAGTTTCTGGTCCTACAAGCAAGAGTTGTTTTCTGGTAAGAAGAGTCACTATTGCGCTCCCATTGCCATACACAGTGCAAATAGCACTCGCGTTTGTTCCCAGCTATTACAGTGTATTAGAATGAAGAGGAGCTACTGTTCTTGTCAGTTTCCTAAGCAGAGTTGAACTAGATATGGCCCATTGTGTGTATGAAGCAGAATTCTTTTGTTCTGAGCAAGCTCACTCTTCTGGCACTATAGGAAACACAGTAGAGAAGAAGAGTGCTCTTTTCGCAAAAGCAGAGTGTGTTTCTTGTAAGGTGAGATAGCGTTTGTTTCCCAGTCCTAAATGGAGTTGAATTCCATGCAGTTTCTGGTCTTATGAGCAAGAGTTTTTTTCTGGTAAGAAGAGTCACTATTGTGCTCCCTTAGCCATACACAGTGCAAATAGCACTCGCGTCTGTTCCCAGCAAGTACAGTGTGTTGGACAGAAGAGGAGCTACTGTTCTTGTCAGTTTCCTAAGCAGAGTTGAACTAGATATGGCCCGTGTGTGTAGGAAACACAGTTCTTTTGTTCTGAGCAAGCTCAGTGTTCTGGGCCTATAGGAAACACAGTAGAGTAGAAGAGTGCTCTTTTCTCAAAAGCAGAGTGTGTTTCTTGTAAGGCTAGCTAGAGTTTGTTTCCCAGTCCTAAATGGAGTTTAATCACATGCAGTTTCTGGTCCTACGAGCAAGAGTTGTTTTCTGGTAAGGAAAGTCACTATTGCGCTCCCTTATCCATACACAGTGCGAATAGCACTCGCGTCTGTTCAGTGTACTGGAAATAAGAGGAGATACTGCTCTTGTCAGTTTCCTAAGCAAAGTTGAACTAGATATGACTCGTGTGTGTAGGAAGCACAGTTCTTTTGTTCTGAGCAAGCCCACTGTTCGGACCCCATATGAATCACAGTATAGTAGAAGACTGCTCCTTTCTCAAAAGCAGAGTGTGTTTCTTGTAAGGCGAGCTAGCGTTTGTTTTCCAGTCCTAAATGGAGTTGAATCCCATGCAGTTTCTGGTCCTACGTGCAAGACTTGTTTTCTGGTAAGAAGAGTCACTACTACACTCCCATTGTCATACACACGGCGAATAGCACTGTCGTCTGTTCCCAGCATGTACAGTGTATTGGACTGAAGAGAATCTACTGTTCTTGTCAGTTTCCTAAGCAGAGTTGAACTAGATATGGCCCGTGTGTAGAAAGCACAGTTCTTTTATTCTGAGCAAGCTCACTGTTTGGACCCCATAGGAAACACAGTAGAGTAGAAGAGTGCTCTTTTCTCAAAAGCAGAGTGTGTTTCTTGTAAGGCTATCTAGTGTTTGTTTCGTACACAGAAATGGAGTTGAATCCTATGCAGTTTCTGGTCCTACGAGCAAGAGTTGTTTTCTGGTTAGGAAAGTCACTACTGTGCTCCCTTAGCCATACACAGTGCAAATAGCACTCGCGTCTCCTCCCAGCAAGTACACTGTATTGGACTGAAGAGGAGCTATTGTTCTTGTCAGTTTCCTAAGCAGAGTTGAACTAGATATGGCCCATGTGTGTAGGAAGCACAGTTCTTTTGTTCTGAGCAAGCTCACTGTTCTGGCCCTATAGGAAACACAGTAGATTAGAAAACTGCTCTTTTCTCAAAAGCAGAGTGTGTTTCTTGTAAGGCAAGCTAGCGTTTGTTTCCCAGTCCTAAATGGAGTTGAATCCCATGCAGTTTCTGGTCCTACGAGCAAGAGTTGTTTTCTGGTAAGAAGAGTCACTATTGTGCTCCTGATGCCATACACAGTACAAATAGCAATCGCGTCTGTTCCCAGCAAGTACAGTGTATTGGTCAGAAGAGGAGCTAATGTTCTTGTCAGTTTCCTAAGCAGAGTTGAATGGATATGGCCCATCTGTTTAGGAAGAACAGCTCTTTTGTTCTGAGCAATCTCACTGTTCGTTCCCAATAGGGAACACAGAAGAGTAGAAGAGTGCTCTTTTCTCAAAAGCAGAGTGTGTTTCTTGGAAGGCTAGCTAGTGTTTGTTTCCCAGTCAGAAACGGAGTTGAATCCCATGCAATTTCTGGTCCTACGAGCAAGAGTCGTTTTGTGGTAAGAAGAGTCACTATAGGGCTCCCATTGCCATACACAGTGCAAGTAGCACTCTCGTCTGCTCCCAGAAAGTACAGTGCATTGGACTGAAGAGGATCTACTGTTCTTGTCAGTTTCCTAAGCAGAGTTGAAATAGATATGATCCGTGTGTATAGGAAGCACAGTTCTTTTGTTCTGAGAAAGCTCACTATTCTGGCCCTATAGGAAACACAATAGAGTAGATGAGTGCCCCTTTCTCAAAAGCAGAGTGTGTTTCTTCTAAGGCGAGCTAGCGTTTGTTTCCCAGTCCTAAATGGAGTTGAATCACATGCAGTTTCTGGTCCTACAAGCAAGAGTTGTTTTCTGGTAAAAAGAGTCACTATTGAGCTCCCATTGTCATACACAGTGCAAATAGCACTCGCGTCTGCTCCCAGCAAGTACAGTGTATTGGACTGAAGAGGAGCTACTGTTCTTGTCAGTTTCCTAAGCAGAGTTGAACTAGATATGGCCCGTGTGTGTAGGAACACAGTTCTTTTGTTCTGAGCAAGCTCATTGTTCTGACCCCAAAGGGAAACACAGTAGAGTAGAAGAGTGCTCTTTTCTCAAAAGCAGAGTGTGTTTCTTGTAAGGCTAGCTAGAGTTTGTTTCCCAGTCCTAAATGGAGTTTAATCCCATGCAGTTTCTGGTCCTACGAGCAAGAGTTGTTTTCTGGTAAGGAAAGTCACTATTGCGCTCCCTTAGCCATACACAGTGCGAATAGCACTCGCGTCTGTTAAGTGTACTGGAAATAAGAGGAGATACTGTTCTTGTCAGTTTCCTAAGCAAAGTTGAAATAGATATGACCAGTGTGTGTAGGAAGCACAGTTCTTTTGTTCTGAGCAAGCCCACTGTTCGGACCCCATATGAAACACAGTAGAGTAGAAGACTGCTCTTTTCTCAAAAGCAGAGTGTGTTTCTTGTAAGGCGAGCTAGCGTTTGTTTCCCAGTCCTAAATGGAGTTGAATCCCATGCAGTTTCTGGTCCTACGTGCAAGACTTGTTTTCTGGTAAGAAGAGTCACTACTACACTCCCATTGTCATACACAGGGCAAATAGCACTGTCGTCTGTTCCCAGCATGTACAGTGTATTGGACTGAAGAGAATCTACTGTTCTTGTCAGTTTCCTAAGCAGAGTTGAACTAGATATGGCCCGTGTGTGTAGGAAGCACAGTTCTTTTATTCTGAGCAAGCTCACTCTTCGGACCCCATAGGAAACACAGTAGAGTAGAAGAGTGCTCTTTTCTCAAAAGCAGAGTGTGTTTCTTGTAAGGCTAGCTAGTGTTTGTTTCGTAGTCAGAAATGGAGTTGAATCCTATGCAGTTTCTGGTCCTACGAGCAAGAGTTGTTTTCTGGTAAGAAGAGTCACTATTCGCTCCCATTGCCATACATAGTGCAAATAGCACTCGCGTCTCATCCCAGCAAGTACACTGTATTGGACTGAAGAAGAGCTACTGTTCTTGTCAGTTTCCTAAGCAGAGTTGAACTAGATATGGCCCATGTGTGTAGGAAGCACAGTTCTTTTGTTCTGAGCAAGCTCACTGTTCTGGCCCTATTGGAAACAGAGTAGATTAGAAGAATGCTCTTTTCTCAAAAGCAGAGTGTGTTTCTTGTAAGGCGAGCTAGCGTTTGTTTCCCAGTCCTAAATGGAGTTGAATCCCATGCAGTTTCTGGTCCTACAAGCAAGAGTTGTTTTCTGGTAAGAAGAGTCACTATTGTGCTCCCTTAGCCATACACAGTGCAAGTAGCACTCTCGTCTGTTCCCAGCAAGTACAGTGTATTGGACAGAAGAGGAGCTACTGTTCTTGTCAGTTTCCTAAGCAGAGTGGAACTAGATATGGCCCGTGTGTGTAGGAAACACAGTTCTTTTGTTCTGAGCAAGCTCACTGTTAGGACCCCATAGGAAACACAGTAGAGTAGAAGAGTGCTCTTTTCTCAAAAGCATAGTGTGTTTCTTGGAAGGCTAGCTAGTGTTTGTTTCCTACTCAGAAATGGAGTTGAATCCCATGCACTTTCTGGTCCCATGAGCAAGAGTTGTTTTCTGGTAAGAAGAGTCACTATTGTGTTCCCATTTTCATTTACAGGGCAAATAGCACTGGTGTCTGTTCCCAGCAAGTACAGCGTATTGGACTGAAGAGGATCTACTGTTCTTGTCAGTTTCCTAAGCAGTTTGAACTAGATATGGCCCGTGTGTAATAAGCACAGTTCTTTTGTTCTGAGCAAGCTCACTATTCTGGCCCTATAGGAAACACAGTAGAGTAGAAGAATGCTCTTTTCTCATAAGCAGAGTGTGTTTCTTGTAAGGGGAGCTGGCGTTTGTTTCCCAGTCCTAAATAGAGTTGAATCACATGCACTTTTTGGTCCTACGAGCAAGAGTTGTTTTCTGGTAAGAAGAGTCACTATTCGTTCCCATTGCCATACATAGTGCAAATAGCACTCGCGTCTCCTCCCAGCAAGTACACTGTATTGGACTGAAGAGGAGCTATTGTTCTTGTCAGTTTCCTAAGCAGAGTTGAACTAGATATGGCCCGTGTGTGTAGGAAGCACAGTTCTTTTGTTCTGAGCAAGCTCACTGTTCTGGCCCTATAGGAAACACAGTAGAGTAGTAGAGTGCTCTTTTCTCAAAAGCAGAGTGTGTTTCTTGTAAGGCGAGCTAGCGTTTGTTTCCCAGTCCTAAATGGAGTTGAATCCCATGCAGTTTCTGGTCCTACGAGCAAGAGTTGTTTTCTGGTAAGAAGAGTCACTATTGTGCTCCTGATGCCATACACAGTACAAATAGCAATCGCGTCTGTTCCCAGCAAGTACAGTGTATTGGTCAGAAGAGGAGCTAATGTTCTTGTCAGTTTCCTAAGCAGAGTTGAATGGATATGGCCCATCTGTTTAGGAAGAACAGCTCTTTTGTTCTGAGCAATCTCACTGTTCGTTCCCAATAGGGAACACAGAAGAGTAGAAGAGTGCTCTTTTCTCAAAAGCAGAGTGTGTTTCTTGGAAGGCTAGCTAGTGTTTGTTTCCCAGTCAGAAACGGAGTTGAATCCCATGCAATTTCTGGTCCTACGAGCAAGAGTCGTTTTGTGGTAAGAAGAGTCACTATAGGGCTCCCATTGCCATACACAGTGCAAGTAGCACTCTCGTCTGCTCCCAGAAAGTACAGTGCATTGGACTGAAGAGGATCTACTGTTCTTGTCAGTTTCCTAAGCAGAGTTGAAATAGATATGATCCGTGTGTATAGGAAGCACAGTTCTTTTGTTCTGAGAAAGCTCACTATTCTGGCCCTATAGGAAACACAATAGAGTAGATGAGTGCCCCTTTCTCAAAAGCAGAGTGTGTTTCTTCTAAGGCGAGCTAGCGTTTGTTTCCCAGTCCTAAATGGAGTTGAATCACATGCAGTTTCTGGTCCTACAAGCAAGAGTTGTTTTCTGGTAAAAAGAGTCACTATTGAGCTCCCATTGTCATACACAGTGCAAATAGCACTCGCGTCTGCTCCCAGCAAGTACAGTGTATTGGACTGAAGAGGAGCTACTGTTCTTGTCAGTTTCCTAAGCAGAGTTGAACTAGATATGGCCCGTGTGTGTAGGAACACAGTTCTTTTGTTCTGAGCAAGCTCATTGTTCTGACCCCATAGGAAACACAGTAGAGTAGAAGAGTGCTCTTTTCTCAAAAGCAGAGTGTGTTTCTTGTAAGGCTAGCTAGAGTTTGTTTCCCAGTCCTAAATGGAGTTTAATCCCATGCAGTTTCTGGTCCTACGAGCAAGAGTTGTTTTCTGGTAAGGAAAGTCACTATTGCGCTCCCTTAGCCATACACAGTGCGAATAGCACTCGCGTCTGTTAAGTGTACTGGAAATAAGAGGAGATACTGTTCTTGTCAGTTTCCTAAGCAAAGTTGAAATAGATATGACCAGTGTGTGTAGGAAGCACAGTTCTTTTGTTCTGAGCAAGCCCACTGTTCGGACCCCATATGAAACACAGTAGAGTAGAAGACTGCTCTTTTCTCAAAAGCAGAGTGTGTTTCTTGTAAGGCGAGCTAGCGTTTGTTTCCCAGTCCTAAATGGAGTTGAATCCCATGCAGTTTCTGGTCCTACGTGCAAGACTTGTTTTCTGGTAAGAAGAGTCACTACTACACTCCCATTGTCATACACAGGGCAAATAGCACTGTCGTCTGTTCCCAGCATGTACAGTGTATTGGACTGAAGAGAATCTACTGTTCTTGTCAGTTTCCTAAGCAGAGTTGAACTAGATATGGCCCGTGTGTGTAGGAAGCACAGTTCTTTTATTCTGAGCAAGCTCACTCTTCGGACCCCATAGGAAACACAGTAGAGTAGAAGAGTGCTCTTTTCTCAAAAGCAGAGTGTGTTTCTTGTAAGGCTAGCTAGTGTTTGTTTCGTAGTCAGAAATGGAGTTGAATCCTATGCAGTTTCTGGTCCTACGAGCAAGAGTTGTTTTCTGGTAAGAAGAGTCACTATTCGCTCCCATTGCCATACATAGTGCAAATAGCACTCGCGTCTCATCCCAGCAAGTACACTGTATTGGACTGAAGAAGAGCTACTGTTCTTGTCAGTTTCCTAAGCAGAGTTGAACTAGATATGGCCCATGTGTGTAGGAAGCACAGTTCTTTTGTTCTGAGCAAGCTCACTGTTCTGGCCCTATTGGAAACAGAGTAGATTAGAAGAATGCTCTTTTCTCAAAAGCAGAGTGTGTTTCTTGTAAGGCGAGCTAGCGTTTGTTTCCCAGTCCTAAATGGAGTTGAATCCCATGCAGTTTCTGGTCCTACAAGCAAGAGTTGTTTTCTGGTAAGAAGAGTCACTATTGTGCTCCCTTAGCCATACACAGTGCAAGTAGCACTCTCGTCTGTTCCCAGCAAGTACAGTGTATTGGACAGAAGAGGAGCTACTGTTCTTGTCAGTTTCCTAAGCAGAGTTGAACTAGATATGGCCCGTGTGTGTAGGAAACACAGTTCTTTTGTTCTGAGCAAGCTCACTGTTAGGACCCCATAGGAAACACAGTAGAGTAGAAGAGTGCTCTTTTCTCAAAAGCATAGTGTGTTTCTTGTAAGGCTAGCTAGTGTTTGTTTCCTACTCAGAAATGGAGTTGAATCCCATGCACTTTCTGGTCCCATGAGCAAGAGTTGTTTTCTGGTAAGAAGAGTCACTATTGTGTTCCCATTTTCATTTACAGGGCAAATAGCACTGGTGTCTGTTCCCAGCAAGTACAGCGTATTGGACTGAAGAGGATCTACTGTTCTTGTCAGTTTCCTAAGCAGAGTTGAACTAGATATGGCCCGTGTGTAATAAGCACAGTTCTTTTGTTCTGAGCAAGCTCACTATTCTGGCCCTATAGGAAACACAGTAGAGTAGAAGAATGCTCTTTTCTCATAAGCAGAGTGTGTTTCTTGTAAGGGGAGCTGGCGTTTGTTTCCCAGTCCTAAATAGAGTTGAATCACATGCACTTTTTGGTCCTACGAGCAAGAGTTGTTTTCTGGTTAGGAAAGTCACTACTGTGCTCCCTTAGCCATACACAGTGCAAATAGCACTCGCGTCTGTTCCCAGCAAGTACACTGTATTGGAAAGAAGAGGAGATACTGTTCTTCTCAGTTTCCTAACCAGAGTTGAACTAGATATGGCCCGTGTGTGTAGGAAGCACAGTTCTTTTGTTTTGAGCAAGCTCACTGTTCTGGCCCTTTAGGAAACACAGTAGAGTAGTAGAGTGCTCTTTTCCAAAAGCAGAGTATGTTTCTTCTAAGGGGAGCTAGCGTTTGTTTCCCAGTCCTAAATGGAGTTGAATCACATGCAGTTTTTGGTCCTACGAGCAAGAGTTGTTTTCTGGTAAGAAGAGTCACTATTGTGCTCCAATTGCCATACAAGTGCAAATAGCACTCGTTTCAGTTCCCAGCAAGTACAGTGTGTTGGAATGAAGAGGAGCTACTGTTCTTGTCAGTATCCTAAGCAGAGTTGAACTAGATATGGCCCGTGCATGTAGGAAGCACAGTTCATTTGTTCTGAGCAAGCTCACTCTTCTGGCCCTATAGGAAACACAGTAGAGTAGAAGAGTGCTCTTTTCTCAAAAGCAGAGTGTGTTTCTTGTAAGGCGAGCTAGCGTTTTTTTCCGAGTCCTAAATGGAGTTGAATCCCATGCAGTTTCTGGTCCTATGAGCAAGAGTTATTTTCTGGTAAGATGAGTCACTATTGTGCTCCTGATGCCATACACAGTGCAAATAGCAATCGCGTCTGTTCCCAGCAGGTACAGTGTATTGGAGAGAAGAGGATCTACTGTCCTTGTCAGTTTCCTAAGCAGAGTTGAATGGATATGGTCCGTCTGTGTAGGAAGAACAGCTCTTTTGTTCTGAGCAATCTCACTGTTCAGTCCCAATAGGAAACACAGTAGAGTAGAAGAGTGCTCTGTTCTCAAAAGCAGAGTGTGTTTCTTGTAGGGCTAGCTAGTGTTTGTTTCCCAGTCAGAAACAGAGTTGAATCACATGCAGTTTCTGCTCCTACGAGCAAGAGTTGTTTTCTGGTAAGAAGAGTCACTATAGCGCTCCCATTGCCATACACAGTGCAAATAGCACTCGCTTCTGCTTCCAGCAATTACACTGTATTGGACTGAAGAGGATCTACTGTTCTTTTCAGTTTCCTAAGCAGAGTTGAACTAGATGTGTCCCGTGTGTAGGAAGCACAGTTCTTTTGTTCTGAGCAAGCTCACTGTTCTGGCCCTATAAGAAACACAGTAGAGTAGAAAAGTGCTCTTTTCTCAAAAGCAGAGTGTGTTTCTTGTAAGGCAAGCTAGCGTTTTTTTCCCAGTACTACATGGAGTTGAATCACACGCAGTTTCTGGTCCTACAAGCAAGAGTTGTTTTCTGGTAAGAAGAGTCACTATTGTGCTCCCATTGCCATACACAGTGCAAATAGCTCTTGTGTCTGCTCCCAGCAAGTACAGTGTATTGGAATGAAGAGGAGCTACTATTCTTGTCAGTTTCCTAAGCAGAGTTGAACTAGATATGACCCGTGTGTGTAGGAAGCACAGTTCTTTTGTTCTGAGCAAGCTCAGTGTTCTGGGCCTATAGGAAACACAGTAGAATAGAAGAGTGCTCTTTTCTCAAAAGCAGAGTGTGTTTCTTGTAAGGCGAGCTAGCGTTTGTTTCCCAGTTCTAAATGGAATTGAATAACATGCAGGTTCTGGTACTACGAGCAAGAGTTGTTTTCTGGTTAGGAAAGACATTATGGTGCTCCCTTTGCCATACACAGTGCAAATAGCACTCGCCTCTGCTCCCAGCAAGTACAGTGTATTGGACTGAAGAGGTGCTACTGTTCTTGTCAGTTTCCTAAGCAGAGTTGAACTAGATATGGCCCATGTGTGTAGGAAGCCGAGTTCTTTTGTTCTTAGCAAGCTCACTGTTCTGGCCTTATTGGAAACACAGTAGAGTAGAAGAGTGCTCTTTTCTCAAAAGCAGAGAGTGTTACTTGTAAGGCTAGCTAGCGTTTGTTTCCCAGTCCTAAATGGAGTTGAATCCCATGCAGTTTCTGGTCCTACGAGCAAGAGTTGTTTTCTGGTAAGAAGAGTCACTATTGCCCTCCCATTGACATACATAGTGCAAATAGCACTCGTGTCTGTTGCCAGCATGTACAGTGTATTGGACAGAAGAGGAGCTACTGTTCTGGTCAGTTTACTAAGCAGAGTTGAACTAGATATGGCCCGTGTGTGTAGGAAGCACAATTCTTTTGTTCTGAGCAAGCTCACTATTCTGGCACTATAGGAAACACAGTAGAGTAGAAGAGTGCTCTTTTCTCAAAAGCAGAGTGTGTTTCTTGTAAGGCAAGCTAGCGTTTGTTTCCCAGTCCTAAATGGATTTGAATCCCATGCAGTTTCTGGTCCTATGAGCAAGAGTTGTTTTCTGGTAAGAAGAGTCACTATTGTGCTCCCACTGCCATACACAGTGCAAATAGCACTCTCGTCTGTTCCCAGCAAGTGCAGTGTATAGGACAGAAGAGGAGCTACTGTTCTTGTCAGTTTCCTAAGCAGATTTGAACTAGATGTGGCCCGTGTGTGTAGGAAGCACAGTTCTTTAGTTCTGAGCAAGCTCACTATTCTGGCCCTATAGGAAACACAGTAGAGTAGAAGGGTGCTCTTTTCTCATAAGCAGAGTGTGTTTCTTGTAAGGCTAGCAAGTTTTTGTTTCCTAGTCAGAAATGGAGTTGAATCCCATGCAGTTTCTGGTCCTATGAGCAAGAGTTGTTTTCTGGTAAGAAGAGTCACTATTGTGCTCCCATTGTCATTCACAGGGCAAATAGCACTGGCGTCTCTTCTCAGCAATTACAGTGTATTAAACTGAACAGGAGCTACTGTTCTTGTCACTTTCCTATGTAGAATTGTACTAGATATGGCCCGTGTGTGTAGGAAGCACAGTTCTTTTGTTCTGAGCAAATTCACTGTTCTGGCCCTATAGGAAACACAGTATAGTAGAAGAGTGCTCTTTTCTCAAAAGCATAGTGTGTTTCTTGTAAGGCGAGCTAGCGTTTGTTTCCTACTCAGAAATGGAGTTGAATCCCATGCACTTTCTGGTCCCATGAGCAAGAGTTGTTTTCTGGTAAGAAGAGTCACTATTGTGTTCCCATTTTCATTTACAGGGCAAATAGCACTGGTGTCTGTTCCCAGCAAGTACAGCGTATTGGACTGAAGAGGATCTACTGTTCTTGTCAGTTTCCTAAGCAGAGTTGAACTAGATATGGCCCGTGTGTAATAAGCACAGTTCTTTTGTTCTGAGCAAGCTCACTATTCTGGCCCTATAGGAAACACAGTAGAGTAGAAGAATGCTCTTTTCTCATAAGCAGAGTGTGTTTCTTGTAAGGGGAGCTGGCGTTTGTTTCCCAGTCCTAAATAGAGTTGAATCACATGCACTTTTTGGTCCTACGAGCAAGAGTTGTTTTCTGGTTAGGAAAGTCACTACTGTGCTCCCTTAGCCATACACAGTGCAAATAGCACTCGCGTCTGTTCCCAGCAAGTACACTGTATTGGAAAGAAGAGGAGATACTGTTCTTCTCAGTTTCCTAACCAGAGTTGAACTAGATATGGCCCGTGTGTGTAGGAAGCACAGTTCTTTTGTTTTGAGCAAGCTCACTGTTCTGGCCCTTTAGGAAACACAGTAGAGTAGTAGAGTGCTCTTTTCCAAAAGCAGAGTGTGTTTCTTCTAAGGGGAGCTAGCGTTTGTTTCCCAGTCCTAAATGGAGTTGAATCACATGCAGTTTTTGGTCCTACGAGCAAGAGTTGTTTTCTGGTAAGAAGAGTCACTATTGTGCTCCAATTGCCATACAAGTGCAAATAGCACTCGTTTCAGTTCCCAGCAAGTACAGTGTGTTGGAATGAAGAGGAGCTACTGTTCTTGTCAGTATCCTAAGCAGAGTTGAACTAGATATGGCCCGTGCATGTAGGAAGCACAGTTCATTTGTTCTGAGCAAGCTCACTCTTCTGGCCCTATAGGAAACACAGTAGAGTAGAAGAGTGCTCTTTTCTCAAAAGCAGAGTGTGTTTCTTGTAAGGCGAGCTAGCGTTTTTTTCCGAGTCCTAAATGGAGTTGAATCCCATGCAGTTTCTGGTCCTATGAGCAAGAGTTATTTTCTGGTAAGATGAGTCACTATTGTGCTCCTGATGCCATACACAGTGCAAATAGCAATCGCGTCTGTTCCCAGCAGGTACAGTGTATTGGAGAGAAGAGGATCTACTGTCCTTGTCAGTTTCCTAAGCAGAGTTGAATGGATATGGTCCGTCTGTGTAGGAAGAACAGCTCTTTTGTTCTGAGCAATCTCACTGTTCAGTCCCAATAGGAAACACAGTAGAGTAGAAGAGTGCTCTGTTCTCAAAAGCAGAGTGTGTTTCTTGTAGGGCTAGCTAGTGTTTGTTTCCCAGTCAGAAACAGAGTTGAATCACATGCAGTTTCTGCTCCTACGAGCAAGAGTTGTTTTCTGGTAAGAAGAGTCACTATAGCGCTCCCATTGCCATACACAGTGCAAATAGCACTCGCTTCTGCTTCCAGCAATTACACTGTATTGGACTGAAGAGGATCTACTGTTCTTTTCAGTTTCCTAAGCAGAGTTGAACTAGATGTGTCCCGTGTGTAGGAAGCACAGTTCTTTTGTTCTGAGCAAGCTCACTGTTCTGGCCCTATAAGAAACACAGTAGAGTAGAAAAGTGCTCTTTTCTCAAAAGCAGAGTGTGTTTCTTGTAAGGCGAGCTAGCGTTTGTTTCCCAGTACTACATGGAGTTGAATCACACGCAGTTTCTGGTCCTACAAGCAAGAGTTGTTTTCTGGTAAGAAGAGTCACTATTGTGCTCCCATTGCCATACACAGTGCAAATAGCTCTTGTGTCTGCTCCCAGCAAGTACAGTGTATTGGACTGAAGAGGAGCTACTATTCTTGTCAGTTTCCTAAGCAGAGTTGAACTAGATATGACCCGTGTGTGTAGGAAGCACAGTTCTTTTGTTCTGAGCAAGCTCAGTGTTCTGGGCCTATAGGAAACACAGTAGAATAGAAGAGTGCTCTTTTCTCAAAAGCAGAGTGTGTTTCTTGTAAGGCGAGCTAGCGTTTGTTTCCCAGTTCTAAATGGAATTGAATAACATGCAGGTTCTGGTACTACGAGCAAGAGTTGTTTTCTGGTAAGGAAAGACATTATGGTGCTCCCTTTGCCATACACAGTGCAAATAGCACTCGCCTCTGCTCCCAGCAAGTACAGTGTATTGGACTGAAGAGGTGCTACTGTTCTTGTCAGTTTCCTAAGCAGAGTTGAACTAGATATGGCCCATGTGTGTAGGAAGCCGAGTTCTTTTGTTCTGAGCAAGCTCACTGTTCTGGCCTTATTGGAAACACAGTAGAGTAGAAGAGTGCTCTTTTCTCAAAAGCAGAGAGTGTTACTTGTAAGGCTAGCTAGCGTTTGTTTCCCAGTCCTAAATGGAGTTGAATCCCATGCAGTTTCTGGTCCTACGAGCAAGAGTTGTTTTCTGGTAAGAAGAGTCACTATTGCCCTCCCATTGACATACATAGTGCAAATAGCACTCGTGTCTGTTGCCAGCATGTACAGTGTATTGGACAGAAGAGGAGCTACTGTTCTGGTCAGTTTACTAAGCAGAGTTGAACTAGATATGGCCCGTGTGTGTAGGAAGCACAATTCTTTTGTTCTGAGCAAGCTCACTATTCTGGCACTATAGGAAACACAGTAGAGTAGAAGAGTGCTCTTTTCTCAAAAGCAGAGTGTGTTTCTTGTAAGGCAAGCTAGCGTTTGTTTCCCAGTCCTAAATGGATTTGAATCCCATGCAGTTTCTGGTCCTATGAGCAAGAGTTGTTTTCTGGTAAGAAGAGTCACTATTGTGCTCCCACTGCCATACACAGTGCAAATAGCACTCTCGTCTGTTCCCAGCAAGTGCAGTGTATAGGACAGAAGAGGAGCTACTGTTCTTGTCAGTTTCCTAAGCAGATTTGAACTAGATGTGGCCCGTGTGTGTAGGAAGCACAGTTCTTTAGTTCTGAGCAAGCTCACTATTCTGGCCCTATAGGAAACACAGTAGAGTAGAAGGGTGCTCTTTTCTCATAAGCAGAGTGTGTTTCTTGTAAGGCTAGCAAGTTTTTGTTTCCTAGTCAGAAATGGAGTTGAATCCCATGCAGTTTCTGGTCCTATGAGCAAGAGTTGTTTTCTGGTAAGAAGAGTCACTATTGTGCTCCCATTGTCATTCACAGGGCAAATAGCACTGGCGTCTGTTCTCAGCAATTACAGTGTATTAAACTGAACAGGAGCTACTGTTCTTGTCACTTTCCTATGTAGAATTGAACTAGATATGGCCCGTGTGTGTAGGAAGCACAGTTCTTTTGTTCTGAGCAAGCTCACTGTTCTGGCCCTATAGGAAACACAGTATAGTAGAAGAGTGCTCTTTTCTCAAAAGCAGAGTGTGTTTTTTGTAAGGCGAGCTAGCGTTTGTTTGCCAGTCCTAAGTGGAGTTGAATCACATGCAGTTTCTGGTCCTACAAGCAAGAGTTGTTTTCTGGTAAGAAGAGTCACTATTGCGCTCCCATTGCCATACACAGTGCAAATAGCACTCGCGTCTGTTCACAGCCAAGTACAGTGTATTGTACAGTAGAGGAGCTACTGTTCTTGTCAGTTTCCTAAGCAGAGATTAACTAGAAATGGCCCGTGTGTAGGAAGCACAGTTCTTTTGTTCTGAGCAAGCTCACTGTTCGGACCCTATAGGAAACACAGTAGAGTAGAAGAGTGCTCTGTTCTCAAAAGCAGAGTGGGTTTCTTCTAAGGCAAGCTAGCTTTTGTTTCACAGTCCTAAAAGGAGTTGAATCACATGCAGTTTCTGGTCCTACAGGCAAGAGTTGTTTTCTGGTAAGAAGAGTCACTATTGAGCTCCCATTGTCATACACAGTGCAAATAGCTCTCGCCTCTGCTTCCAGCAAGAACATTGTATTGGACAGAAGAGGAGCTATTGTTCTTGTCAGTTTCCTAAACAGAGTTGAACTAGATATGGCCCGTGTGTGTAGGAAGCACAGTTCTTTTGTTCTGAGCAAGCTCAATGTTCTGGTCCTATAGGAAACACAGTAGAGTAGAAGAGTGCTCTTTACTCAAAAGTAGATTGTGTTTCTTGTAAGGCAAGCGAGCATTTGTTTCCCAGTCCTAAGTGGAGTTGAATCACATGTAGTTTCTGGTCCTACGAGCAAGAGTTGTTTTCTGGTAAGAAGAGACACTATTGTGCCACCATTGCCTTACACAGTGCAAATAGCCCTCGCGTCTGCTCCTAGCAAGTACAGTGTATTGGACTGAAGAGGAGATACTGTTCTTGTCAGGTTCCTAAGCAGAGTTGAACTAGATATGGCCCGTGTGTGTAGGAAGTACACTTCTTTTGTTCTGAGCAAGCTCACTTTTCGGGCCCTATAGGAAACACAGTAGAGTAGAAGACTGCTCTTTTCTCAAAAGCAGAGTGTGTTTCTTCTAAGGCAAGCTAGCTTTTGTTTCCCAGTCCTAAATGGAGTTGAATCACATGCAGTTTCTGGTCCTACAAGCAAGAGTTTTTTTCTGGTAAGAAGAGTCACTATTGAGCTCCCTTTGTCATACACAGTGCAAATAGCACTCGCGTCTGTTCCCAGCATGTACAGCGTATTGGACTGAAGAGGAGCTACTGTTCTTGTCAGTTTCCTAAGTAGAGTTGAACTAGGTATGGCCCGTGTGTGTAGGAAGGACATTTCTTTTGTTTTGAGCAAGCTCACTGTTCAGACTCCATAGGAAACACAGTAGAGCAGAAGAGTGCTATTTTCTCAAAAGCAGAGTGTCTTTCTTGTAAGGCTAGCTAGTGTTTGTTTCCCAGTCAGAAACGGAGTTGAATCCCATGCAGTTTCTGGTCCTACAAGCAAGAGTTGTTTTCTGGTAAGAAGAGTCACTATTGCGCTCCCATTGCCATACACAGTGCAAATAGCACTCGCGTCTGTTCCCAGCATGTACAGTGTATTGGACTGAAGAGGAGCTACTGTTCTTGTCAGTTTCCTAAGCAGAGTTGAACTAGATATGGCCCGTGTGTGTAGGAAGCACAGTTCTTTTGTTCTGAGCAAGCTCACTGTTCTGGCCCTATAGGATACACAGTAGAGTAGAAGAGTGCTTTTTCTCAAAAGCAGAGTGTGTTTCTTGTAAGGTGAGCTAGCGTTTGTTTCCCAATCCTAAATGGAATTGAATCACATGCAGTTTTTGGTACTAAGATCAAGAGTTGTTTTCTGGTAAAGAAAGTCACTATTGCGCTACCTTTGCCATACACAGTGCAAATAACACTCGCGTCTGTTCCCAGCAAGTACAGTGTATTGGACTGAAGAGGAGCTACTGTTCTTGTCAGTTTCCTAAGCAGAGTTGAACTAGATATATCCCGTTTGTGTAGGAAGCACAGTTCTTTTGTTCTGAGAAAGCTCACTGTTCTGGCCTTATAGGAAACACAGTAGAGTAGAAGAGTGCTCTTTTCTCAAAAGTAGAGTGTGTTTCTTGTAAGGCAAGCTAGTGTTTGTTTCCCAGTCCTAAATGGAGTTGAATCCCATGCAGTTTCTGGTCCTACGAACAATAGTTGTTTTCTGGTATGAAGAGTCACTATTGTGCTCCCATTGTAATACACAGGGCAAACAGCACTGGCATCTGTTCCCAGCATGTACAGTGTATTAGACTGAAGAGAATCTACTGTTCTTGTCAGTTTCCGAAGCAGAGTTGAACTAGATATGGCCCGTGTGTGTAGGAAGCACAGTTCTTTTGTTCTGAGCAAGCTAACTGTTCTGGCCCTATAGGAAACATAGTAGTGTAGAAGAGACTCTTTTTTCAAAAGCAGAGTGTGTTTCTTCTAAGGCAAGCTTGCGTTTCTTTCCCAGTTAAATGGAGTTGAATCACATGCAGTTTCTGGTCCTACAAGCAAGAGTTGTTTTCTGGTAAAAAGAGTCACTATGGAGCTCCCATTGTCATACACAGTGCAAATAGCACTCCCGTCTGCTCCCAACAAGTACAGTGTATTGGACTGAAGAGGAGCTACTGTTCTTGTCAGTTTCCTAAGCACAGTTGAACTAGATATGGCCCGTGTGTGTAGGAAGCACAGTTCTCTTGTTCTGAGCAAGCTCACTGTTCAGACCCCTTAGGAAACATAGTAGAGTAGAAGAGTACTCTTTTCTCAAAAGCAGAGTGTGTTTCTTGTAAGGCAAGCTAGCGTTTGTTTCCCAATCCTAAATGGAGTTGAATCACATGCAGTTTCTGGTCCTATGAGCAAGAGATGTTTTTCTTGTAAGAAGAGTCACTATTATGCTCCCATTTTCATACACAGCGCAAATAGCACTGTTATCTGTTCCCAGCATGTACAAAGTATTGGACTGAAGAGGATCTTCTGTTCTTGTCAGTTTCCAAAGCAGAGTTGAACTAGATATGGCCCGTGTGTGTAGGAAGCACAGTTCTTTTGTTCTGAGCAAGCTCACTCTTCTGGCCCTATAGGAAACACAGTAGAGTAGAAGAGTGCTCTTTTCTCAAAAGCAGAGTGTGTTTCTTGTAAGGCGAGCTAGCGTTTGTTTCCCAGTCCTAAATGCAGTTGAATCCCATGCAGTTTCTGGTCCTATGAGCAAGAGTTGTTTTCTGGTAAGAAGAGTCACTATTGTGCTCCCATTGTCCTACACAGGGCAAATAGCACGGGCGTCTGTTCCCAGCATGTACAGTGTATTGGACTGAAGAGGATCTACTATTCTTGTCAGTTTCCTAAGCAGAGTTGAACTAGATATGGCCCGTGTGTGTAGGAAGCACAGTTCTTTTGTTCTGAGCAAGCTCACTGTTCTGGCCCTATAAGAAACACAGTAGAGTAGAAGAGTGCTCTTTTCTCAAAATCAGAGTGTGTTTCTTTTAAGGCGAGCTAGGGTTTGTTTCCCAGTCCTAAATGGAGTTGAATCACATGCAGTTTCTAGTCCTACAGGCAAGAGTTGTTTTCTGGTAAGAAGAGTCACTATTGAGCTCCCATTGTCATACACAGTGCAAATAGCTCTCACATCTGCTCCCAGCAAATACATTGTATTGGACAGAAGAGGATCTATTGTTCTTGTCAGTTTCCTAAGGAGAGTTGAACTAGATATGGCCCGTGTGTGTAGGAAGCACAGTTCTTTTGTTCTGAGCAAGCTCATTGTTCTGGCCCTATAGGATACACAGTAGAGTAGAAGAGTGCTCTTTTCTCAAAAGCAGAGTGTGTTTCTTGTAAGGCGAGCTAGCGTTTGTTTCCCAACCTAAATGGAGTTGAATCACATGCAGTTTCTGGTCCTACTTGCAAGAGTTGTGTTCTGGTAAAAAGAGTCACTATTGTGCTTTCATTGCCATACACAGTGCAAATAGCACTCGCGTCTGTTCCCAGCCAAGTACAGTGTATTGTACAGTAGAGGAGCTACTCTTCTTGTCAGTTTCCTAAGCAGAGTTGAACTAGATATGGCCCGTGTGTGTAAAAAGCACATTTCTTTTGTTCTGAGCAAGCTCACTGTTCAGACCCCATAGGAAACACAGTAGAGTAGAAGAGTGCTCTTTTCTCAAAAGCAGAGTGTGTTTCTTGTAAGGCTAGCTAGTGTTTGTTTCCCAGTCAGAAACGGAGTTGAATCCCACTCAGTTTCTGGTCCTACAAGCAAGAGTTGTTTTCTGGTAAGAAGAGTCACTATTGTGCTCCCTTTGCCATACACAGTGCAAATAGCATTCGTGTCTGCTCCCAGCAAGTACAGTGTATTGAACTGAAGAGGAGCTACTATTGTTGTCAGTTTCCTAAGCAGAGTTGAACTAGATATGGACGGTGTGTGTAGGAAGCAAAGTTCTTTTGTTCTGAGCAAGCTCACTGTTCTGGCCCTTTAGGAAACACAGTAGAGTAGAAGAGTGCTCTTTTCTCAAAAGCAGAGTGTGTTTCTTCTAAGGCGAGCTAGCATTTTTTTCCCAGTCCTAAATGAAGTTGAATCACATGCAGTTTCTTGTCCTATGAGCAAGAGTTTTTTTCTGGTAAGAAGAGTCACTATTGCGCTCCCATTGCAATACACAGTGCAAATAGCACTCAAGTATGTTCCCAGCAAGTACAGTGTATTGGACTGAAGAGGAGCTACTGTTCTTGTCAGTTTCCTAAGCAGAGTTGAACTAGATATGGCCCGTGTGTGTAGGATGCACAGTTCTTTTGTTCTGAGCAAGCTCACTGTTCTGGCCCTATAGGATACACAGTAGAGTAGAAGAGTGCTCTTTTCTCAAAAGTAGAGTGTGTTTCTTGTAAGGTGAGCTAGCGTTTGTTTCCCAATCCTAAATGGAACTGAATCATATGCAGTTTTTGGTACTACGATCAAGAGTTGTTTTCTGGTAAAGAAAGTCACTATTGTGCTACCTTTGCCATACACAGTGCAAATAACACTCGCATCTGTTCCCAGCAAGTACAGTGTATTGGACTGAAGAGGAGCTACTGTTCTTGTCAGTTTCCTAAGCACAGTTGAACTAGATATGGCCCGTGTGTGTAGGAAGCACAGTTCTTTTGTTCTGAGCAAGCTAACTGTTCTGGCCCTATAGGAAACATAGTAGGGTAGAAGAGACTCTTTTCTCAAAAGCAGAGTGTGTTTCTTCTAAGGCAAGCTAGCGTTTCTTTCCCAGTTAAATGGAGTTGAATCACATGCAGTTTCTGGTCCTACAAGCAAGAGTTGTTTTCTGGTAAGAACAGACACTATTGCGCTCCCATTGCCATACACAGTGCAAATAGCAATCGCATCTGTTCCCAGAAAGTACAGTGTATTGGACTGAAGAGGAGCTACTGTTCTTGTCAGTTTCATAAGCAGAGTTGAACTAGATATGGCCCGTGTGTGTAGGAAGCACAGTTCTTTTGTTCTGAGCAAGCTCACTGTTCTGGCCCTATAGGATACACAGTAGAGTAGAAGAGTGCTCTTTTCTCAAAAGCAGAGTGTGTTTCTTTTAAGGTGAGCTAACGTTTGTTTCCCATTCCTAAATGGAATTGAATCACATGCAGTTTTTGGTACTACGATCAAGAGTTGTTTTCTGGTAAGGAAAGTCACTATTGTGCTAGCTTTGCCATACGCAGTGCAAATAGCACTCGTGTCTGTTCCCAGCAAGTACTGTGTATTGGACAGAGGAGGAGCTACTGTTCTTGTCAGTTTCCTAAGCTGAGTTGAACTAGATATGGCCCGTGTATGTAGGAAGCACAGTTCTTTTGTTCTGAGCAAGCTCAATGTTCTGGTCCTATAGGAAACACAGTAGAGTAGAAGAGTGCTCTTTTCTGAAAAGTAGATTGTGTTTCTTTTAAGGCGAGCGAGCCTTTGTTTCCCAGTCCTAAGTGGAGTTGAATCACATGTAGTTTCTGGTCCTACGAGCAAGAGTTGTTTTCTGGTAAGAAGAGTCACTATTGTGCTCCCATTGCCTTACAGAGTGCAAATAGCCCTCGCGTCTGCTCCCAGCAAGTACAGTGTATTGGACTGAAGAGGAGATACTGTTCTTGTCAGGTTCCTAAGCAGAATTGAACTAGATATGGCCCGTGTGTGTAGGAAGTACACTTCTTTTGTTCTGAGCAAGCTCACTTTTCGGGCCATATAGGAAACACAGTAGAGTAGAAGAGTGCTCTTTTCTCAAAAGCAGAGTGTGTTTCTTCTAAAGCAAGCTAGCTTTTGTTTCCCAGTCCTAAATGGAGTTGAATCACATGCAGTTTCTGGTCCTACAAGCAAGAGTTTTTTTCTGGTAAGAAGAGTCACTATTGAGCTCCCATTGTCATACAAAGTGCAAATAACACTCACGTCTGTTCCCAGCATGTACAGCGTATTGGACTGAAGAGGAGCTACTGTTCTTGTCAGTTTCCTAAGGAGAGTTGAACTAGATATGGGCTGTGTGTGTAGGAAGGACATTTCTTTTGTTTTGAGCAAGCTCACTGTTCAGACTCCATAGGAAACACAGTAGAGTAGAAGAGTGCTATTTTCTCAAAAGCAGAGTGTCTTTCTTGTAAGGCTAGCTAGTGTTTGTTTCCCAGTCAGAAACGGAGTTGAATCCCATGCAGTTTCTGGTCCTACAAGCAAGAGTTGTTTTCTGGTAAGAAGAGTCACTATTGAGCTCCCATTGCCATTCACAGGGCAAATAGCACTCGCGTCTGCTCCCAGCAAGTACAGTGTTATGGACTGAAGAGGATCTACTGTTCTTGTCAGTTTCCGAAGCAGAGTTGAACTAGATATGGCCCATGTGTGTAGGAAGCACAGTTCTTGTCTTCTGAGCAAGCTCACTGTTCTGGCCCCATAGGAAACACAAAAGAGTAGAAGAGTGCTCTTTTCCAAAAGCAGAGTGTGTTTCTTGTAAAGCGAGCTAGCGTTTGTTTCCCAGTCCTAAATGGAGATGAATCACATGCAGTTTCTGGTCCTACGAGCAAGAGTTGTTTTCTGGTAAGAAGAGTCACTGTTGTGCTACCTTTGCCATACACAGTGCAAAGAGCACTCGCCTCTGTTCCCAGCAAGTACAGTGTATTGGACAGAAGAGGAGCTACTGTTCTTGTCAGTTTCCTAAGCAGAGTTGACCTAGATATGGCCCGTGTGTGTGAAGCACAGTTCTTTTGTTCTGAGCAAGCTCCCTTTTCAGACCACATAGGAAACACAGTAGAGTAGAAGAGTGCTCTTTTCTCAAAAGCAGAGTCTCTTTCTTGTAAGGTGAGCTAGCGTTTGTTTCCCAGTCCTAAATGGTGTTGAATCCCTTGCAGTTTCTGGTCCAACGAGCCAGAGTTGTTTTCTGGTAAGAAGAGTCACTATTGCGCTCCCATTGTCATACACAGGGCAAATAGCACATGCGTCTTTTCCCAGCAAGTACAGTGTATCGGACTGAAGTGGAGCTACTGTTCTTGTCAGTTTCATAAGCAGAGTTGAACTAGATATGGCCCGTGAGTGTAGGAAGCACAGTTCTTTTGTTCTGAGCAAGCTCACTGTTCTGGCCCTATAGAAAACACAGTAGAGTAGAAGAGTGCTCTTTTCTCAAAAGCAGAGTGTGTTTCTTGTAAGGCGAGCTAGCGTTTGTTTCCCAGTCCTAAGTGGAGTTGAATCCCATGCAGTTTCTGGTCCTACGAGTAAGAGTTGTTTTCTGGTAAGAAGAGTCACTATTGTGCTCACATTGCCATACACAGTGCAAATAGCAATCGTATCTGTTCCCAGAAAGTACAGTGTATTGGACTGAAGAGGAGCTACTGTTCTTGTCAGTTTCATAAGCAGAGTTGAACTAGATATGGCCCGTGTGTGTAGGAAGCACAGTTCTTTTGTTCTGAGCAAGCTCATTGTTCTGGCCCTATAGGATACACAGTAGAGTAGAAGAGTGCTCTTTTCTCAAAAGCAGAGTGTGTTTCTTGTAAGGCGAGCTAGCGTTTGTTTCCCAACCTAAATGGAGTTGAATCACATGCAGTTTCTGGTCCTACTTGCAAGAGTTGTGTTCTGGTAAAAAGAGTCACTATTGGGCTTTCATTGGCATACACAGTGCAAATAGCACTCACGTCTGTTCCCAGCCAAGTACAGTGTATTGTACAGTAGAGGAGCTACTCTTCTTGTCAGTTTCCTAAGCAGAGTTGAACTAGATATGGCCCGTGTGTGTAAAAAGCACAGTTCTTTTGTTCTGAGCAAGCTCACTGTTCAGACCCCATAGGAAACACAGTAGAGTAGAAGAGTGCTCTTTTCTCAAAAGCAGAGTGTGTTTCTTGTAAGGCTAGCTAGTGTTTGTTTCCCAGTCAGAAACGGAGTTGAATCCCACTCAGTTTCTGGTCCTACAAGCAAGAGTTGTTTTCTGGTAAGAAGAGTCACTATTGTGCTCCCTTTGCCATACACAGTGCAAATAGCACTCGTGTCTGCTCCCAGCAAGTACAGTGTATTGAACTGAAGAGGAGCTACTATTGTTGTCAGTTTCCTAAGCAGAGTTGAACTAGATATGGACGGTGTGTGTAGGAAGCAAAGTTCTTTTGTTCTGAGCAAGCTCACTGTTCTGGCCCTTTAGGAAACACAGTAGAGTAGAAGAGTGCTCTTTTCTCAAAAGCAGAGTGTGTTTCTTCTAAGGCGAGCTAGCATTTTTTTCCCAGTCCTAAATGAAGTTGAATCACATGCAGTTTCTTGTCCTATGAGCAAGAGTTTTTTTCTGGTAAGAAGAGTCACTATTGTGCTCCCATTGCAATACACAGTGCAAATAGCACTCAAGTATGTTCCCAGCAAGTACAGTGTATTGGACTGAAGAGGAGCTACTGTTCTTGTCAGTTTCCTAAGCAGAGTTGAACTAGATATGGCCCGTGTGTGTAGGATGCACAGTTCTTTTGTTCTGAGCAAGGTCACTGTTCTGGCCCTATAGGATACACAGTAGAGTAGAAGAGTGCTCTTTTCTCAAAAGCAGAGTGTGTTTCTTGTAAGGTGAGCTAGCGTTTGTTTCCCAATCCTAAATGGAACTGAATCATATGCAGTTTTTGGTACTACGATCAAGAGTTGTTTTCTGGTAAAGAAAGTCACTATTGTGCTACCTTTGCCATACACAGTGCAAATAACACTCGCATCTGTTCCCAGCAAGTACAGTGTATTGGACTGAAGAGGAGCTACTGTTCTTGTCAGTTTCCTAAGCAGAGTTGAACTAGATATGGCGCGTGTGTGTAGGAAGCACAGTTCTTTTGTTCTGAGCAAGCTAACTGTTCTGGCCCTATAGGAAACATAGTAGGGTAGAAGAGACTCTTTTCTCAAAAGCAGAGTGTGTTTCTTCTAAGGCAAGCTAGCGTTTCTTTCCCAGTTAAATGGAGTTGAATCACATGCAGTTTCTGGTCCTACAAGCAAGAGTTGTTTTCTGGTAAAAAGAGTCACTATGGAGCTCTCATTGTCATACACAGTGCAAATAGCACTCCCGTCTGCTCCCAGCAAGTACAGTGTATTGGACTGAAGAGGAGCTACTGTTCTTGTCAGTTTCCTAAGCACAGTTGAACTAGATATGGCCCGTGTGTGTAGGAAGCACAGTTCTTTTGTTCTGAGCAAGCTCACTTTTCAGACCCCTTAGGAAACATAGTAGAGTAGAAGAGTACTCTTTTCTCAAAAGCAGAGTGTGTTTCTTGTAAGGCAAGCTAGCGTTTGTTTCCCAGTCCTAAATGGAGTTGAATCACATGCAGTTTCTGGTCCTACGAGCAAGAGTTGTTTTCTGGTAAGAACAGACACTATTGCGCTCCCATTGCCATACACTGTGCAAATAGCAATCGCATCTGTTCCCAGAAAGTACAGTGTATTGGACTGAAGAGGAGCTACTGTTCTTGTCAGTTTCATAAGCAGAGTTGAACTAGATATGGCCCGTGTGTGTAGGAAGCACAGTTCTTTTGTTCTGAGCAAGCTCACTGTTCTGGCCCTATAGGATACACAGTAGAGTAGAAGAGTGCTCTTTTCTCAAAAGCAGAGTGTGTTTCTTTTAAGGTGAGCTAACGTTTGTTTCCCAATCCTAAATGGAATTGAATCACATGCAGTTTTTGGTACTACGATCAAGAGTTGTTTTCTGGTAAGGAAAGTCACTATTGTGCTAGCTTTGCCATACGCAGTGCAAATAGCACTCGTGTCTGTTCCCAGCAAGTACTGTGTATTGGACAGAGGAGGAGCTACTGTTCTTGTCAGTTTCCTAAGCTGAGTTGAACTAGATATGGCCCGTGTATGTAGGAAGCACAGTTCTTTTGTTCTGAGCAAGCTCAATGTTCTGGTCCTATAGGAAACACAGTAGAGTAGAAGAGTGCTCTTTTCTCAAAAGTAGATTGTGTTTCTTTTAAGGCGAGCGAGCCTTTGTTTCCCAGTCCTAAGTGGAGTTGAATCACATGTAGTTTCTGGTCCTACGAGCAAGAGTTGTTTTCTGGTAAGAAGAGTCACTATTGTGCTCCCATTGCCTTACAGAGTGCAAATAGCCCTCGCGTCTGCTCCCAGCAAGTACAGTGTATTGGACTGAAGAGGAGATACTGTTCTTGTCAGGTTCCTAAGCAGAGTTGAACTAGATATGGCCCGTGTGTGTAGGAAGTACACTTCTTTTGTTCTGAGCAAGCTCACTTTTCGGGCCATATAGGAAACACAGTAGAGTAGAAGAGTGCTCTTTTCACAAAAGCAGAGTGTGTTTCTTCTAAAGCAAGCTAGCTTTTGTTTCCCAGTCCTAAATGGAGTTGAATCACATGCAGTTTCTGGTCCTACAAGCAAGAGTTTTTTTCTGGTAAGAAGAGTCACTATTGAGCTCCCATTGTCATACACAGTGCAAATAGCACTCACGTCTGTTCCCAGCATGTACAGCGTATTGGACTGAAGAGGAGCTACTGTTCTTGTCAGTTTCCTAAGGAGAGTTGAACTAGATATGGGCCGTGTTTGTAGGAAGGACATTTCTTTTGTTTTGAGCAAGCTCACTGTTCAGACTCCATAGGAAACACAGTAGAGTAGAAGAGTGCTATTTTCTCAAAAGCAGAGTGTCTTTCTTGTAAGGCTAGCTAGTGTTTGTTTCCCAGTCAGAAACGGAGTTGAATCCCATGCAGTTTCTGGTCCTACAAGCAAGAGTTGTTTTCTGGTAAGAAGAGTCACTATTGAGCTCCCATTGCCATACACAGGGCAAATAGCACTCGCGTCTGCTCCCAGCAAGTACAGTGTGATGGACTGAAGAGGATCTACTGTTCTTGTCAGTTTCCGAAGCAGAGTTGAACTAGATATGGCCCATGTGTGTAGGAAGCACAGTTCTTGTCTTCTGAGCAAGCTCACTGTTCTGGCCCCATAGGAAACACAAAAGAGTAGAAGGGTGCTCTTTTCCAAAAGCAGAGTGTGTTTCTTGTAAAGCGAGCTAGCGTTTGTTTCCCAGTCCTAAATGGAGATGAATCACATGCAGTTTCTGGTCCTACGAGCAAGAGTTGTTTTCTGGTAAGAAGAGTCACTGTTGTGCTACCTTTGCCATACACAGTGCAAAGAGCACTCGCCTCTGTTCCCAGCAAGTACAGTGTATTGGACAGAAGAGGAGCTACTGTTCTTGTCAGTTTCCTAAGCAGAGTTGAACTAGATATGGCCCGTGTGTGTGAAGCACAGTTCTTTTGTTCTGAGCAAGCTCCCTTTTCAGACCACATAGGAAACACAGTAGAGTAGAAGAGTGCTCTTTTCTCAAAAGCAGAGTCTCTTTCTTGTAAGGTGAGCTAGCGTTTGTTTCCCAGTCCTAAATGGTGTTGAATCCCTTGCAGTTTCTGGTCCTACGAGCCAGAGTTGTTTTCTGGTAAGAAGAGTCACTATTGCGCTCCCATTGTCATACACAGGGCAAATAGCACTGTCGTCTTTTCCCAGCAAGTACAGTGTATCGGACTGAAGTGGAGCTACTGTTCTTGTCAGTTTCATAAGCAGAGTTGAACTAGATATGGCCCGTGAGTGTAGGAAGCACAGTTCTTTTGTTCTGAGCAAGCTCACTGTTCTGGCCCTATAGAAAACACAGTAGAGTAGAAGAGTGCTCTTTTCTCAAAAGCAGAGTGTGTTTCTTGTAAGGCGAGCTAGCGTTTGTTTCCCAGTCCTAAGTGGAGTTGAATCCCATGCAGTTTCTGGTCCTACGAGTAAGAGTTGTTTTCTGGTAAGAAGAGTCACTATTGTGCTCACATTGCCATACACAGTGCAAATAGCACTGGCGTCTGCTCCCAGCAAGTACAGTGTATCGGACTGAAGTGGAGCTACTGTTCTTGTCAGTTTCCTAAGCAGAGTTGAACTAGATATGGCCCGTGTGTGTAGGAAGCACAGTTCTTTTATTCTGAGCAAGCTCACAGTTCTGGTCCTATAGGAAACACAGTAGAGTAGAAGAGGGCTCTTTGCTCAGAAGCAGAGTGTGTTTCTTGTAAGGCTAGCTAGTGTTTGTTTCCCAGTCCTAAATGGAGTTGAATCCCAATGCTGTTTCTGGTCCTACGAGCAAGAGTTTTTTTCTGGTAAGAAGAGTCACTATTGCGCTCCCATTGTCATACACAGGGCAAAGAGCTCTGGCGTCTTTTCCCAGCGTGTACAGTGTATAGGACAGAAGAGGAGCTACTGTTCTTGTCAGTTTCCTAAGCAGAGTTGAACTAGATATGGCCCGTGTGTGTAGGAAGCACAGTTCTTTTGTTCTGCGCTAGCGCACTGTTCTGGCCCTATAGGAAACACAGTAGAGTAGACGAGTGTTCTTTTCTCAAAAGCAGAGTGTGTATCTTGTAAGGCGAGCTAGCGTTTGTTTCCCAGTCCTAAATGGAGTTGAATCACATGCAGTTTCTGGTCCTACGAGCAAGAGTTGTGTTCTGGTAAAAAGAGACACTATTGTGCTTTCATTGCCATACACAGTGCAAATAGCACTCGCGTCTGTTCCCAGCCAAGTACAGTGTATTGTACAGTAGAGGAGCTACTGTTCTTGTCAGTTTCCTAAGCAGAGTTTAACTAGAAATGGCCCGTGTGTGTAGGAAGCACAGTTCTTTTGTTCTGAGCAAGCTCACTGTTCGGACCCCATAGGAAACACAGTAGACTAGAAGAGTGCTCTTTTCTCAAAAGCAGATTGTGTTTCTTGTAAGGCTAGCTAGTGCTTGTTTCCCAGTCAGAAACGGAGTTGAATCCCACTCAGTTTCTGGTCCTACGAACAATAGTTGTTTTTTGGTAAGAAGAGTCACTATTGTGCTCCCATTGTCATACACAGTGCAAATAGCACTCCCGTCTGCTCCCAGAAGTACAGTGTATTGAACTGAAGAGGAGCTACTGTTCTTGTCAGTTTCCTAAGCACAGTTGAACTAGATATGGCCCGTGTGTGTAGGAAGCACAGTTCTTTTGTTCTGAGCAAGCTCACTGTTCAGACCCCTTAGGAAACATAGTAGAGTAGAAGAGTACTCTTTTCTCAAAAGCAGAGTTTGTTTCTTGTAAGGGAAGCTAGCGTTTGTTTCCCAGTCCTAAATGGAGTTGAATCACATGCAGTTTCTTGTCCTACGAGCAAGAGTTGTTTTCTGGTAAGAACAGACACTATTGCGCTCCCATTGCCATACACAGTGAAAATAGCAATCGCGTCTGTTCCCAGCAAGTACAGTGTATTGGACTGAAGAGGAGCTACTGTTCTTGTCAGTTTCATAAGCAGAGTTGAACTAGATATGGCCCGTGTGTGTAGGAAGCACAGTTCTTTTGTTCTGAGCAAGCTCACAGTTCTGGCCCTATAGGATACACAGTAGAGTAGAAGAGTGCTCTTTTCTCAAAAGCAGAGTGTGTTTCTTTTAAGGTGAGCTAACGTTTGTTTCCCAATCCTAAATGGAATTGAATCACATGCAGTTTTTGTTACTACGATCAAGAGTTGTTTTCTGGTAAGGAAAGTCACTATTGTGCTACCTTTGCATTACGCAGTGCAAATAGCACTCGCGTCTGTTCCCAGCAAGTACATTGTATTGGACTGAAGAGGAGCTACTGTTCTTGTCAGTTTCCTAAGCAGAGTTGAACTAGATATGTCCCGTTTGTGTAGGAAGCACAGTTCTTTTGTTCTAAGAAAGCTCACTGTTCTGGCCTTATAGGAAACACAGTAGAGTAGAAGAGTGCTCTTTTCTCAAAAGCAGAGTGTGTTTCTTGTAAGGCAAGCTAGTGTTTGTTTCCCAGTCCTAAATGGAGTTGAATCCCATGCAGTTTCTGGTCCTACAAACAATAGTGGTTTTCTGGTATGAAGAGTCACTATTGTGCTCCCATTGTCATACACAGGGCAAATAGCACTGGCGTCTGTTCCCAGCATGTACCGTGTATTAGACTGAAGAGAATCTACTGTTCTTGTCAGTTTCCTAAGCAGAGTTGAACTAGATATGGCCCGTGTGTGTAGGAAGCACAGTTCTTTTGTTCTGAGCAAGCTCACTCTTCTGGCCCTATAGGAAACACAGTAGAGTAGAAGAGTGCTCTTTTCTCAAAAGCAGAGTGTGTTTCTTCTAAGGCAAGCTAGTATTTCTTTCCCAGTTAAATGGAGTTGAATAACATGCATTTTCTGGTCCTACAAGCAAGAGTTGTTTTCTTGTAAAAAGAGTCACTATTGAGCTCCCATTGTCATACACAGTGCAAATAGCACTCCCGTCTGCTCCCAGCAAGTACAGTGTATTGAACTCAAGAGGAGCTACTGTTGTTGTCAGTTTCCTAAGCAGAGTTGAACTAGATATGGCCCGTGTGTGTAAAAAGCACAGTTCTTTTGTTCTGAGCAAGCTCACTGTTCAGACCCCATAGGAAACACAGAAGAGTAGAAGAGTGCTCTTTTCTCAAAAGCAGAGTGTGTTTCTTGTAAGGCTAGCTAGTGTTTGTTTCCCAGTCAGAAACGGAGTTGAATCCCACTCAGTTTCTGATCCTACAAGCAAGAGTTGTTTTCTGGTAAGAAGAGTCACTATTGTGCTCCCTTTGCCATACACAGTGCAAATAGCACTCGTGTCTGCTCCCAGCAAGTTCAGTGTATTGAGCTGAAGAGTAGCTACTATTGTTGTCAGTTTCCTAAGCAGAGTTGAACTAGATATGGACGGTGTGTGTAGGAAGCAAAGTTCTTTTGTTCTGAGCAAGCTCACTGTTCTGGCTCTTTAGGAAACACAGTAGAGTAGAAGAGTGCTCTTTTCTCAAAAGCAGAGTGTGTTTCTTCTAAGGCGAGCTAGCATTTTTTTCCCAGTCCTAAATGAAGTTGAATCACATGCAGTTTCTTGTCCTATGAGCAAGAGTTTTTTTCTGGTAAGAAGAGTCACTATTGTGCTCCCATTGCAATACACAGTGCAAATAGCACTCAAGTATGTTCCCAGCAAGTACAGTGTATTGGACTGAAGAGGACCTACTGTTCTTGTCAGTTTCCTAAGCAGAGTTGAACTAGATATGACCCGTGTGTTTAGGAAGGACATTTCTTTTGTTCTGAGCAAGCTCACTGTTCAGACTCCATAGGAAACACAGTAGAATAGAAGAGTGCTCTTTTCTCAAAAGCAGAGTGTGTTTCTTGTAAGGCAAGCTAGTGTTTGTTTCCCAGTCCTAAATGGAGTTGAATCCCATGCAGTTTCTGGTCCTGCAAAGAATAGTTGTTTTCTGGTATGAAGAGTCACTATTGTGCTCCCATTGTAATACACAGGGCAAATAGCACTGGCGTCTGTTCCCAGCATGTACAGTATATTAGACTGAAGAGAATCTACTGTTCTTGTCAGTTTCCTAAGCAGAGTTGAACTAGATATGGCCCGTGTGTGTAGGAAGCACAGTTCTTTTGTTCTGAGCAAGCTAACTGTTCTGGCCCTATAGGAAACATAGTAGGGTAGAAGAGACTTTTTTCTCAAAAGCAGAGTGTGTTTCTTCTAAGGCAAGCTAGCGTTTCTTTCCCAGTTAAATGGAGTTGAATCACATGCAGTTTCTGGTCCTACAAGCAAGAGTTGTTTTCTGGTAAAAAGAGTCACTATGGAGCTCCCATTGTCATACACAGTGCAAATAGCACTCCCGTCTGCTCCCAGCAAGTACAGTGTATTGGACTGAAGAGGAGCTACTGTTCTTGTCAGTTTCCTAAGCACAGTTGAACTAGATATTGCCCGTGTGTGTAGGAAGCACAGTTCTTTTGTTCTGAGCAAGCTCACTGTTCAGACCCCTTAGGAAACATAGTAGAGTAGAAGAGTACTCTTTTCTCAAAAGCTGAGTGTGTTTCTTGTAAGGCAAGCTAGAGTTTGTTTCCCAGTCCTAAATGGAGTTGAATCACATGCAGTTTCTGGTCCTACGAGCAAGAGTTGTTTTCTCTTAAGAACAGACACTATTACGCTCCCATTGCCATACACAGTGCAAATAGCAATCGCGTCTGTTCCCAGCAAGTACAGTGTATTGGACTGAAGAGGAGCTACTGTTCTTGTCAGTTTCATAAGCAGAGTTGAACTAGATATTGCCCATGTGTGTAGGAAGCACAGTTCTTTTGTTCTGAGCAAGCTCACTGTTCTGGCCCTATAGGATACACAGTAGAGTAGAAGAGTGCTCTTTTCTCAAAAGCAGAGTGTGTTTCTTTTAAGGTGAGCTAACGTTTGTTTCCCAATCCTAAATGGAATTGAATCACATGCAGTTTTTGGTACTACGATCAAGAGTTGTTTTCTGGTAAGGAAAGTCATTATTGTGCTAGTTTTGCCATACGCAGTGCAAATAGCACTCGCGTCTGTTCCCAGCAAGTACTGTGTATTGGACAGAGGAGGAGCTACTGTTCTTGTCAGTTTCCTAAGCAGAGTTGAACTACACATGGCCCGTGTGTGTAGGAAGCACAGTTCTTTTGTTCTGAGCAAGCTCACTGTTCGGACCCCATAGGAAACACAGTAGAGTAGAAGAGTGTTCTTTTCTCAAATGCAGAGTGTGTTTCTTTTAAGGCTAGCTAGTTTTGTTTCCCAGACAGAAACGGAGTTGAATCCCATGCAGTTTCTGGTCCTACGAGGAAGAGTTGTTTTCTGGTAAGAGGTTTCACTATTGCGCTCCCATTGCCATACACAGTGCAAATAGCACTCGCATCTGTTCCCAGCAAGTACTGTGTATTGGACAGAGGAGGAGCTACTGTTCTTGTCAGTTTCCTAAGCAGAGTTGAACTAGATATGGCCCGTGTGTGTAGGAAGCACAGTTCTTTTGTTCTGAGCAAGGTCACTGTTCGGACCCCATAGGAAACACAGTAGAGTAGAAGAGTGTTCTTTTCTCAAATGCAGAGTGTGTTTCTTTTAAGGCTAGCTAGTTTTGTTTCCCAGACAGAAACGGAGTTGAATCCCATGCAGTTTCTGGTCCTACGAGGAAGAGTTGTTTTCTGGTAAGAGGTTTCACTATTGCGCTCCCATTGCCATACACAGTGCAAATAGCACTCGCGTCTGTTCCCAGCAAGTACTGTGTATTGGACAGAGGAGGAGCTACTGTTCTTGTTAGTTTTCTAAGCAGAGTTGAACTAGATATGGCCCGTGTGTGTAGGAAGCACAGTTCTTTTGTTCTGAGCAATGTCACTTTTCGGACCCCATAGGAAACACAGTAGAGTAG